>NW_028281202.1:0-77500 GCF_059751285.1 Brachycentrus maculatus
GATAGCTTAAACCGACAGAGTATAAGTACAGTTCATATATAATATTTCCTGTCTCACTTGTAGATCGATTTTAAGAAATGCCACATCACCAAATCCGAATTAAAATTTATCAGTATTTTACGTCTCGGCATACAAAGCGATTCGATTGATACTGGAATGTTTACATATAACAATGTGTGTTTGCAGAATTAATAGCAAATGACACAAGTGTTAATTAGTGATTAATGTTCTCGTCATCACTTAATGTAAAATTTATTAAATAACAGCAGATGTCTCCATAAATCACCCAAAGTGTTAGTTTATTGAATATTTCAAATTTCAGGTATTTTTGTTCAATATTTATTATAGGTATTTCTACTTGAGGCGAACCATCTATCGATTTTATACGAAAGTCGATAAAAGCCTAAGCATCTGTATAGATAATAGATGAAGATAGATAGTAGATAATTCGGCTCTAGTTGAGATCCTTTAATATATATTGATATACATCGCTCACTCCTTTCAAGAACGTCATAAATCAAAAATCGTTAATTTTCAGTTGTGCATGTTTTCGGAATATCCAGAAAATGTACTATATCCCAGCAAAAGCGGCATATTTTTAACTTCATATTTACCTGCTACAGGGCAGAAAGTGGTGTTTTTGTATTTTGAAGAAAAGGTGTTGTTGAATTATTTTAATTATTAAGTAAAATAAATAATTTTCAAATAAAGAAAAAGCCTTCAGGTTTTACCAAAAAGATCTGTTGCACAGAAAAAAGTTCAATAAGTGGCTTGATATTTATTTTTAATAGATTGTTATATGTTTTTAAACTTTAAAAACGTTCTCCTGAAAAGTCAAGTTTTTTTATTTATGACGTTCTTGAAAGGAGTGAGCGACATATTATCCGTTAGGTGAAACATTGAGTGTCTGATGTAATAATAAAAAATTGTTCGTTGATTAAAATCTTAAATTGTCTTAATTAATTCAATGATTACTTTGAATTTTTGACACAACATGGCTTTCAAATTCACGCGTGTTTTTATGTTACAGTATTTATTTTTAAAATACAACTTTTTACTACAATTGCAGCGCTAAGTGTCAAATATAACAGCAACACATACTTTAAACGTGTGTAATTATATAATCAAGTTATAATGATAGGTCATAAGCCCTGTAAATACCCTGACTTCTATATTCTTCTCCATCTATGTTAAGATATCAATAGGAGTAACTTCTTATCCTAAGTGGAGAAACACAGATTTGTGAACAAGGATTTGGAAACATAAAATTCTGTAAAAAAATATACTAACATGATAATTTATCTTTATAACGTCAATACGCTACGTAGATTCTATAATCTATGTAATAAAATGTTTTTTTTTCATGTATCTATAATATGTAAATACGTTAAAAGACACACATACGTACATGTAATTACCCGTATATGCAATATTTAAGTATAATAATGCGTCACGATCATTTCTGTAAATGCGAAACTCACTTTAATTTAAATATAGGAAAAATGCAACTTCATTGGAAAATTTCCATGTATTTTGTTTTATAATTTACATAATTAGCGACTTGAATAAATTTGCAGTTTAAAATAAACATGTAATAAGAAAAATAAATTTGGATTTTGAAAATTCATCATTATATTACTTTTATTAATAATAATAATAATAAAACCCTTATCCGCATCCCAATGGTGCATTGGGCACTGCGTCATATAAACGCAGTGCTATGTTGATAGTTTGCACATGAAGGAAAGGTGATCAGCCCTCCGCTTCAGGTACCAGTCCAGGGTAATATTGAATAAATATTACAGTGAAAAAAAAAATTATATTTATTTTACCCCCCTTGGGAATCGAACCTAGGACCTCCAGAACGGTAGCCGAGCGTGCTGACCATTACACTGCGGAGGCGGACAATATATAATAATAAAGTCGATGGGGAAATTTAAGAAACAGGTGGGTAATCTCATATATTTGGTAAGTATATTTTTCTAGGGATATAAAGACCGATAATGATAAAGAAAGGATTTGAAATTCAATTTAATTTAATTAATGTAGAGCGAATAAATTTTTATTTACATTTTCCTCAATGTCAATAATTTCGTATTATTTTTTGACATCTCATCAAAGATGAAGAAGAATATAGAAGTTTGGGCATTTACGGGGCTGACGACCGTCATAGGCTGGTTTAAGTGATCACATCACACGTGTAACATTCACCAATTCTACTCATTATTGACAACCACACTACTCATATTCTTGGAAGTTCTGTATATATGAACCAATTTAGAAACATTGTTCTTGAATCACCAGAACTTCACTAGAGACATCTATTGGACACACTCAAAATATTGTCAATAATTTATTATTCTTGTTGTTTTTTTCGCTTCCATCTCTATCTCCTCTTATATTCTTTATTTATTGTTTTAACACTTTTTGTTTGTTTTTTAGAACCAAAATCACTCGTAAGAGAGTTGAGGCTTAGTGTAAAAAAAAGATATTGTGCACTGAAATCAGTTGTAGCAAATATACTCGTAAACCTTTCAACAATGGCAGTTCACAGTTGAGTCCTAGTTCCAGCCCTAATGTATTGAAGAGAAGGATGGATTTGACAAAAAAGGATGGAAGGAGACTAAATGCAGATTTAATGCGATTTCTCAGACGAATGTGCGGCAAAACAATGAGTTATAGATGCTCGAATGGTGATATAAGGAAAGATTACAAGGTCGATCTACGAATTATCGATAAAATCGGCGAATGGTGAATGTAAGACGCGTGTAAAGCCCTGTAATAGGCTGCTTAACCAGCCTATTACAGGTCATGAGCCCTGTGAATACCCAAACTTCTATTACATAATTCTTTTTTTATGCGATTTTACATGAAATGTATTTTGAAATGAACACATTAAAAACCAAATGACTAATTTTTTAAATGTGGAAGTATACGGCGTATTATATGAATCGATTTACCAACTGTTCTAACAATTTCATATAAATTAAATTCCAAAACTTTTTTCAAGGATTATTTATCAATCAGTTTTACATATTTTTATGATAATTAATATCAACGATGAAAAAAAAACATTTAAAAATTAACCGTGAGTTTAAATATACAACAAATATCTCATCTGCATAAAAACGTTAATATTCCATTATTTATCTTCCAAAAAGATTCTCAATGGATTTTTATATATTTTGTTCGTTCCCAACGCTTTTCTTATAATTTATCGTCCAACCCTTAACGTCACAAACGATGATTTTATTCAAATATGGTAATCACTACTTTTAGTACCTCGGTTAAATATAATATATGATATGTAGGTAAAAACCATTTTTACCTAAACATTATGTTCGTTATAAGTTTTCGTTTACTATAAAAATATAAATTTGACATCATAAACATAACCTTAATAATACGCGTAGCACAATTAATTATTAAGTTTTACAAATTCTTTAATTAATGGCAGTCAAAAAAGTATGAATATCACATATCGCTCACTCCTTTCAAGGTCATAAATATAAATAAAAAATCATCAATTTTCAGTTGTGCGTGTTTTCGGAATGCCTGGAAAATGTACTATATCCCAGCCAAAGAGGCATATTTTTAACTAAATATTTACGCGCTTTAGGGCAGAAAACGTATGATTAAACAATTTTTTTAAATATAATAAATATTTTTCAAATGGAGAAAAAACCTTCAGGTTTTACCTAAAAAGATCTGTTGCACAGTAAAAAGTTTAATAAGTGGCTTGATATTTATTTTTAATAAATTGTGTTTCATTTTTAAACTTTAAAAACGTTCTCCTGAAAAATTAAGTTTTTTTGATTTATGACGTTCTTAAAAGGAGTGAGCGATATATATAATGTTCATTTATAAAATTTCTGTTTTTATTTTTTACACAAATATTTCAATTTCATACTATATTTGTGAGCCTAAGCGGCTCATTATTCGAAATTAGTATCGAATTCTTGTAGAGTGGATTCGAACCGAGACTCTCTGACTTAAGACTCCGCGACACTAACCACGGGACCACAATCCGACTCAAATAATAATAAATTTAAACAAAAATACGTAAATGAACGAACCAGACGGTCTTCCACCCATTCTACATGAAAAAAATTCTAAGTGATTACCAATATAAATCTATTATGTCACGTGTTTCGATGCATCATTATCAAACACCCCGTTGAATGCAAGAAAACACATGTTGCAATTGATTTTAATAAAAAGTGATATTTACATTGTAAAATTTGAATGTAAAATAGATTGAAATTACTTCAAATCGACTGCTGAATAAATATATGAAAGCATTACAACCATATACACATTTGGACCAAATTAGCTTTTCAATTGAAGCATACATACAGATTTTCAAAATTTTAGTAATTCAGTAGTCAATCATATGTAGAATGGTAAATTTTATACAATGGTTTACGTGATCACTTAAAGTAGACGATGACAGTTCGTAAACCCTGTAAATGAGTGTGGCGTTCCATTTTCTCTGCCCACCTCGAGTGAAAAACTGTGTTATGAAAATATAAGTAGTAGTTATAAATATGGGAGTCGAACACTACAATATATCGTTCCGAATATTTTTTATTTGTTGCCGACGGAGGGCAAAATAAAACATGGAACTAAGGCAAAATATAGGAATAGGTAAATAATCAAGAGTTGATTTTATGAAAATTCAAAATGTATTTATTTATTTGTATTTATTTATTTGTATTTATTTAAATTTTTCTCTGTTTTTTGTGTGTATATTAGGTTAAAATGGTTAAAAACAATAAAAATAAAAATGTATTTAAAAAAAACTCCACCGGCAAGATACACAAGATGGCTTGGTGGGTTTTGCATTTTTTTTTTAATATGTTTAAAATTGTGATTTAAATAAATATGTAATATTTATGTTAAAAAATAAATATATATTTTTAAATGTTATCATTTTTTGTGGAGATGGTTCGGTGTTTTCAAATATTTGTCTAATTTTGAATGAGATAAGATTACTATTAAGCGTGCAATAATGATTATAAAAATAAAATAATAATAACTAATTGTGTCGGTTTGTGGTGCCGTGGTTAATGTCGCGGACTCTTGAGTCAGAGTTTCTCGGTTCGAATCCACTATACTACAATTTGATACATATTTCTAATAATGAGCCACTCAGGCTCACAGAAATAGCTTAAAATTGAAGTATTTTTGTAAATAATAAAAACACAAATATTTCTCTTTTTATTTAAAATTTTTAATTATTTTAGAAAATTTATGTGATCATTTTCGTTAAATACTACCTAAAATGCGCGTGTTAACCGAAACCAGCCATACTCGAATGTAATAACTGTAATGTTTAAAAAAAAACTAAGTAAACACGAAGAAAAACATATTATTTTTTGACATCTCATCAAAGATAAAGAAGAATATGAAAGTCTGGATATGACGGTCGTCAGCCCCGTAAATGCTCAGACTTCCATATTCTTCTTCATCTTTGATGAGATGTCAAAAAATAATATGAAAAATAACTCGTGTAATATGAAAAATAAATCACTAATGTAATTGGAGATAATCCAGATTTGTGAACAAGTATTTGGACACACTCAAAATGTTGTAAACGAAGAAAAACAATTAATATTCTGTTATAAAATGGTTCGCTCGTTAATATTCACCAAGTCAAAATCAATACGAAAAATAAACAATGTTTTTGTTTCCTCAACCACAGCCTCCGCCATCTTTAATTAAAGAAAAATAAATAAATAATAATTGTTTACACTGATGCTAAAATTTCCATGGATCTTCGCAATAAGATCACGTTTTGGATATTAAAACATTCTTCGTTTACATTCAGCATTCAATTTGTAAGATAAATATTTAATTTAATTATTAACTGTTATCATAAATATTTATTATTTTCATTACTATTTGTTTTCTAAATACAGAATAAATTCATCCACAAAAATTTTATACTTGAATAATTTTATTACACTCACTAATAATAATAATTGTGTGAATAAATTATCTGGTCAAATTATAAGCTTAAAAAATAAAAATTAAAATGACGTTTTCTGGCGTTTCTCATGTGTGTGATTATAATCCAGGATTCGGAGCTCACATACTAATAAAAGATTTTCTCCTCAATAAAAAAAAACTTCTTTTCATCTCACCAATAGATGTCTCTAGTGAAGTTCTAATGATTCAAGAACAACATTTCGAAATTGGTTAATATTCATAGAACTTCCAAGAATTTGAGTAGTGTGGTTGTCAGTAATGGGTAGAATTGGTGAACGTTACACGTGTGTAAAGTGATCACTTAAACCAGCCTATGACGTTCGTCAGCCCCGTAAATGCCCAGACTTCCATATTTTTCTTCATCTTTGATGAGATGTCAAAAATAATATGAATTTTGTTACATACTAGCTGCACCCGGGCACGCGCGGCTGTGGCTTAGTCTGGTTAAATAGAAAGGAAAGGAAATATAACGAAGATTTAAAAAATTATTTTAAGGTTTATTTTATGCATCAGCTAAGTGTCATTCAAGAGTAATGTATCATTTCCAATGCTTTTCTTACATTCAGATAACTAAGCAGATATTTAAGCAAAGGAAGACCGAGGAAAACTTGGCTTGATGATGTGTTTCAAATACTTGAAAGTGGTCACGTCAGAGGTCACATGGTATGTTTGAAGAGATGCATGAACGTGGAAGAGGCGAATATCGTTTGCTAAGACAGCTTGGTGTTTCGTTCTATTCTCTCTACTTACTTCTGCGGTGAAGTGGCGTGATGGTTAGTTAGTTAGTTTGGATACCTTTTTTAGAACCATATCTCTTTGGTCGCAAAGTGGACTTCAAATTGGAGTCAAATCTCTTTCATTTTAGCATTTTTTGAGTTTGAATACATTCATCAGAATAGTCTTCTCAAAAATTAATGTATCAACTCCGTTAATTTTCTAACATTTCGTGATTTTTCGTAGAACGATACATATCTGGAATCGAACGATACCATTCCGGCAATTATTTCTTCATTTGAGTCAAATCTCTTTCCCTGAAGCATTTTCTCAGTTCCGCAAACAGATAATAGTCGCTTGCAGGCAGATCCGGACAATACGGATGCGGGAACAATTCAAAGTGCAATTTGTGCAATTTGTCGATGTTGCAATCGACTATTCATACGTTGCATTGTCTTGGTAAAAGTGCGCTTTTGTCTTCTCGATTTTAGGTCGTTTTATCTCAAATTTTTCATACAAACGCACCAAAAACGCTATATATGTAAAATAAAATAACAACTATGTAGTTCTTTCATAGTTTTATATATTTTTATATATATATATATATATATATATATATATATATATATATATATATATATATATATATATATATATATATATATATATATATATATATATATATATATATATATATATATATATATATATATATATATATATATATATAAATATATATATATATATATATATATATATATATATATATATATATATATATATATATATAAATATATATATATATATATATATATATATATATATATATATATATATATATATATATATATATATATATATATATATATATATATATATATATATATAACGTGGTAATATTTTCCTTTTGAAAATTAAGTGTAAATAATATGTAAAGTGGGTGTATAATAATAAAATAAACAATGTGTTGCTTTGTAATTAAAGAAACGACAATAAAAGTTTATTCTTAATTAATCTTTACAATAATTTTTATATCTATATGATTCTGACAGTTAATAATATTATCGGAAGTCTTTTGTTTTCTTCTGAGTGACGCATGCGACATCTGTTGGTAGAACTGTTTTATGTAGGTACTATTTGTAGGTACTTAATAAAATGTATGGGTAGGTACCTAGTTATTTTATTACATCTCCCCCCTTGGGGATGAAAATTCATAGTAAAATTTTCACTCGTCCTCCGGATCATCTTCTTGTAGTGAAGGGACTGGTATAAGTTTAGTGATATGATAAAGGTTTGATTTTATTTTTTTGTGACCTGTATCAATTCTGTATATTGAGTTAGAAATTTTTTCAATAATTTTATAAGGTCCAATTTTTAGTTCATCCAATTTTTTTCTGTTTAGCTTGTTTCCATTTTCCACATACATCATGTCTCCTACGTTGAATTCGCAGCCTATTCTATTTTTGTCAAATAATGTTTTATTGTAATTATGTGATTTTATTGTATTTTCAAGCGCTATTTTCCTGTCTCTAATCCAGTCATTATTAGATTTTCCTTGTTTTAATTCGTTGGGTAAAATATTTACATCTGTACCATATAAAAGATAACTTGGGGAAAAGTCAGTGACTGAGTGATTAGTATTATTATATTTATTAACACATTCTTGAGCTATTGTGGTCCATGCTCTTCTTTTCCCTTTTTCATTTATTTTGCATCTGATTTTGTTCACCAATGTTTGATTCAGCCTTTCATTTAGGCCATTTGAGAATGGTGCATTTACTGCAGTGAAGATTATTGGGATCTGCTTGTCATTTAAGAATTCCTTGAATTCTTTCGAGTTTATTCCTGGGTATTGGTCGGTGAGAAGCATACCAATATCCTCGGTTTCTGTTATTTTGATTAGTTTTATAAAATCATTTGCATTCTGAGTTTTCGAGGTTAAAATAAATGCGTATCTTGTAAAGTGATCCACTAAGAGATGTAGATATTTTTTTGTTGATCTTGAACCTCCTAAACCTCCAATTGTGTCTAAAGATATTATTTCAAAAGGCTTTGTGGCCGGGCCTAGATGAGACATAAATCCAAATTTCTTTTGTCCTCTTGATTTATTTTTAATACAAATTTCACAATTTCTACAAATTGTTTTTATGTTTTTCGTCAAATTTTTGGCTGTGTAATGTGGACTAATAGTCTTTTGCATTTGTCCAATTCCAATATGGCATAGGTTTTCATGTATGTCTTTTATGATTTCGATGCTAAACGGTTCTGAAAGAATTATTTTTTCTTTTTTCTTGACCTTTTTAAAATAGACATTGTTTTTTTCAATCCATTTGTTTTTTTTCTGTTGAATTCTTTCATTTTTATTCTGATCTCTTAAAATATCTTCTAATTTAACCAAATTTACAACTTTTAATTGTTCATCTGCATTTTCACTCGATTCTAATACTGGATTCCTGCTTAGACAATCTGCTTCTAAATTCTTCTTTCCTGGATTATATTTTATTTCAAATTCATATTGCGATAAATAATATGTTAAATCACCTAACTCTTCATCGGTCCTAGATTTCAGATTCATATTTTCCAAAGGTTTGTGATCTGAATAAACCGTAAATGATTTACCTATTAACCAGTATTGCCAGTATCTTACTGCTTCCTTAATTGCTAAACATTCTAAATATATTGCTTTTTTTTTCTTCTGGGCTTCATTTAGTTTTTTTGAAAAGTATGCCACAGGTTTTTCTCTACCATCGGGCTGCTTTTGTTTCAAAATGGCCCCAACACCTTCTAAAGAAGCATCGGTATAAATGTTAATTGGTAAATCCTGATCAAAAATTTCTAGAACGGGCTGTGAGCAAAGCATGCTTTTTGTTATTTCAAATGCTTTTTGGCATTTATCACACCAAATAAATTTTTGATTTTTCCTTAGTAAGTTATGCAATGGATCTAGTATTATTGCACTCTTTGGTATGTATTCATGGTAAAAGTTTATTTTCCCCAGAAATTGTCTTACATTTTTTATCGTTTTTGGAACAGGAAAATTCTTTATTGAAATCAAATTATCCTTTACTGGTTTTATTGAATTATTTTGAATTATATGACCTAGATATTTTACCAAGTCTGACGCAAATGCGCATTTTGTAAATTTTAACCTGAAACCTTCCGTTTCGATCGCTTCCAGCAACTGTGTTAGATGTTTAATGTGCTCAGCAAAAGTTTTAGAAAATATAAGAATATCATCTATGTAATTAACGGTGAAATCTGTAAGTTTATACTTTCTTAATATGTTACCTAGTATCCTTTGAAAAATTGCTGGTGAGGTCTTCAATCCAAATGGTAGGCAAGTCCATTGGAAATGTCCTTCTTGTGTAACAAATCCCGTCTTTTTTCTGTCTTCGATTCGTAAAGGAATAGACCAAAACGCTGAGTTTATATCTAGTGTTGAAAAAAATTTGCAATTCCTGGTCTTTATCATTAGGTCTTCAATTAAAGGAAATGGTTGAGCTTGAGGCACTACTATTTTATTCAAGTCTCTGAAATCTATACACAGTCTGGATTTTTTGTTTTCCTCTTTTTTAAATGCCAATGTAACAGGTGCAGCAAATGGACTGTAGGATTCTTCTATTAGCTTATTATCCAGTAATTTTGCAATTTGTTTTTCTATCTCCTTTTTATCTTCTACAGTACATCTGTAAGGCCTCTTACTGCAATATCTGTCTACTAGTAAGTCTATCCTCGCTTCGTATCCACTAACAGTGCCGATATCATATTTGTCTTTTGCAAAAACGGATTTATATTTGCAAATCAGTTCATTTATTTTAGATTTTTGAAATTGATTTAAATGATTTATTTTTATTTCAAAATCTTCTTCTTTTACATGTTCATTATAATTTATTTTGCATTCCTCGCTGTTGTCATTTTCTGTATTTTTAAATTCACTATTTTTTATTTTATATTTTGTAGAAATTTTTTCTACTTTCTTTTTATTTTCATTTTTCAAGCATTGTCTTTGTGTTATTTTTAAGTCTTCATTTTGGATTAGTTTAAATTTTTTTATCATATCTAATCCTATCAAAAAATCATATTTGAAATTTTCTTCATCAATAATATATACATCAACGTTTTTTTCCAATTCAAATATTTTTATTTTCAAAGTCGTCAAACCGTTTGTCTTTTTAACACCATTAATTGTTACTAAATCTGCTTCATTCATATTGTTTCCTTTTCCTTTTAGTTTTAATAACTTAGAATTTATTAGAGAAACATTTGAACCTGAATCGTAAATTCCAAATATTTCAATTTGATCATTTAGTAATAGTTTGACATTTATTAATGGTGTTACTATTCGTTTTTTTGATCGGTTTCGTTTAACTTAGCTTCTATAACTGAATTGTTTACATGTCTGATAGTATTTTTATTATTAAACTTATCATCCTCCTTTGTTTTAAACCAGCACGTTACTTCAGGGTGATATCGAGTTCCCTTATTTAATTTTTCACAAATCTTACATGGACTTTTATCTTTAATTTTACCACTAGTTCTTAGATTTCCATATCTTCTTTGATCCGAAAACCTTTTTTTATTTACAATGTTTTCGTGTTTTTTTACTTCATTGAATAAATCGACTGTATCTTCTAATTTTTCTCTATCAATCTTATTAATTATAAATTCTGGTAAACCAGCCACAATAAGATCTACTAAGGTACCCATGTCGATCGTTCTTCTCATCTCCAACAAAAGTTATAGTCTAACAAGGAACCGTCGTTATATTTAAAAGATAATGCAAAAATTACATGGTTCCATCCCTTGTTTGTAAATGTTTTACAAAAGTTGTTTTTCCATACTATCCATTCTGAGTTCATGGAAAATTTTATCATCATCGAACTGTACCAATCTTCACAACTTTTATCCATAAACAATCTTAATATTTCAATTTTTTTCTCATCCGTTGTCACCTCAAAACGTATACATTCTTTTTCAAAAATATCCATCCACTGGTTTGCATTAGGATTTTTGCTTGTAAATTTTTCAATGATGAACTTCTCTGAAATTTCTTTTAAATTTTGATGTTTGCTTACCTGAGCATTTTGTATTAATTTTTCTAGTAAGTTTTGTAATGTTTGAGGAGCAGTATCCATTTTTATTTTTATTTTGTTTCTTTATTTTTGATTAACAAAATTGACGTTTTATAACGTGGTAATATTTTCCTTTTGAAAATTAAGTGTAAATAATATGTAAAGTGGGTGTATAATAATAAAATAAACAATGTGTTGCTTTGTAATTAAAGAAACGACAGTAAAAGTTTATTCTTAATTAATCTTTACAATAATTTTTATATCTATATGATTCTGACAGTTAATAATATTATCGGAAGTCTTTTGTTTTCTTCTGAGTGACGCATGCGACATCTGTTGGTAGAACTGTTTTATGTAGGTACTATTTGTAGGTACTTAATAAAATGTATGGGTAGGTACCTAGTTATTTTATTACATATATATATATATATATATATATATATATATATATATATATATATATATATATATATATATATATATATATATATATATATATATATATATATATATATATATATATATATATATATATATATATATATATATATATATATATATATATATATATATATATATATATATATATATATATATATATATATATATATATATATATATATATATATATATATATATATATATATATATATATATATATATATATATATATATATATATATATATATATATATATATATATATATATATATATATATATATATATATATATATATATATATATATATATATATATATATATATATATATATATATATATATATATATATATATATATATATATATATATATTATTTAACCAGTGACCGACTTTTGTCGATACCGACATAATCAGACTGGTGAAAAAAATTCAAATTCAAAGACTAGATAAAATGTTTTATATTCAATAAGGCAGGGGTAAAAACTCATGACTTTAAATAAAATTAAATATGATAAAATTAATTTAAATTGAATTAATGAAGATAGAGTTATTTAAAAGAGAAATTTCATATACATTTTAAAGTACGGTAGAGGTTTTAAGTGTTAATTTTTTTATAATTTTTTATTAAAATCTTTATACTATATAATATTTACATAATATTTAAAGCAATGTAATATTATAATTAAAATATAACTTTAAGTTTTAAGATCACTATAAATTTTTTTATTATAACTTAATTATAATGTCTACCAGTTTCAAAGCTAACTGCTTCTAACTGACTGATTAATCAGTCTTGATAAAAAAAAAACGGTTAGCTTCGAAACCGGTAGACTTCATAATTAAGATAAAATCAAATATTTATAGTGATTTTAAAACAAAGTTATATTTTAATAATAGATAGAACGGAAAATCACAAAGTTATTGCTTCAAATATTAATTATACAATATAATATTGGCATTTAATAGCTAATATGTTCGGACAGAATGAATCATGTTCTGACACAATTATAATGGAAGATCACTAGACTAAACAAACGTGCTCACACTAATTGTATCAAGTATTTTGTGCCAATATTGTAATAAATAATTATTGTTTATATTATAATATAATAACATCAATCCATTACTGGTAAAAAGCGTTACATTAAAAACAAGCTGAATCACTCCATGATTTTATTCTCTCACAGACGACTCATTTTTTGAGATGTAAACTAATATATTTTTTTGAAAAACATGACATTTATTTACTGACTTTACGTTTGTTTTGTAGAACTCCATACTTTAAATATTAAAATCAAACACTGATTTGAGGCTACATAAAAAAAATCAAAACATAAAAACCAAAATTCTGTGACAATTGTTTCGCCTTGTAGCGCCTTTTTTAAACCAATGCTTTATTTACTTGGTTTTTTAAATATTTGGACATTATTTTGAAAATGCCCTTACAAGGCTGAACAATTTTTTTATATAAACATATTTTTTTAATGTTTTTGAAGATAAAATTATCATTTTAGTAGACTCAAATCAGTGTGTGATTTGAATATTAAAAGTATGAATAACATTTTAATTTAAATATAAAAAAATAATACCAGAATAAGAGCACTTTCGAGCAAATTAATGTAAAAACGACTAGTTTCGACTACACAAGTCTTGTTTACATTAATAAACTCAAAAGTGGTCTTATACAAGTGTTTTATTTTTGTATTTAAATCTATTCATGTTATTGTTAAAGATTTGTAAGATTGTTTGGCATGTTGAAAGATTGAGTGAAAAAAAAGTTAAATAAATTTATAAAGCGAAATCCAGTAGAACAGAGGAAGACCAATGAAAACTTGGCATTATTTATTTTAATGACTTGAAAGTGGTCAGATCAGGAATCGATCGATAAGTATGAGGAGATGCATGAAAATGGAAGAGGTAAAGATTGTTAGCTAAGACAGAGTGGTGTAGCGTTCTATTCTCTCTGCCTACCCCTGCGGAAGTGACGTGATGGTTAGTAAGTTAGTTACAACCTGTGTAAAAATAAATATTAAAAATAATTCCGTGCTTTAAAACTGGCCAATTACGATTCATAAAGTAATAAACAAATAAACCCTGAAATAATTGTTAAGAGACTTCTCGATTGCACAAATGTTACGGATATTTTTACACAGTGATAATTCAATAAAATAACGCGAAAAACAATTGGATTTATGACAAAAAGGTCATTAAAAGTAGGAAAAATCATGGCCATAATTGCATTCCTATTTACTATTGGAGAAAGAAAAAATAAATAAACTTTATTTTCATATTACTTTTTGACATCTCATCAAAGATGAAGAAGAATATGGAAGTCATATGCTGGTTTAAGTCACTTTACACACGTGTAACATTCACCAATTCTACCCATTATTGACGACCACACTACTCAAATTATTGGAAGTTCTTTATGTGTATATGAACCAATTTCGAAACGTTGTTCTTGAATCATTAAAACTTCACTAGAGACATCTATTGGTGAGATTAAAAGAATCTTTTATATTGAGCAGAAACTCTTTATGGCGCTATACAAATTATCCAAATTTGTTATAATTTTTTTTATTTGAGAAATATTTTACAGAAATACATATGTTTTTTATTATTTGCACAAATATTTCTATTTCATACTATTTATGTGAGCCTAAGCGGTTCTTTATAAGAAATTGGTATCAAATTGTGATAGAATGAGTTCGAACCGAGAAACTCTGACTCAAGAGTCTGCGATACTAACCACGGGACCACAACCCGACAACTTTTTAACTTCCAAAATTTGAGCAGTGTGTTGTCAATTTATTTATTTATTGGAAAATTAATGAGAAGAAGGTGATTGTTACACGCGTGTAAAGTGATCATTTAACCAGCCTATGAAAGGTCAAAAACCCTGCATCTCACCAATAGATGTCTCTAGTGAAGTTCTAGTGATTCAAGATCTTGTTCAAGTTCAAGGTTTCTGAATTGGTTCATATATATAGAACTTCCGAGAATTTGAGTAGTGTGGTTGTTTTGACCAATGGGTAGAATTGGTGAATGTTACACGTGTGTAAAGTGATCACTTAAACCAGTCTATGACGGTTGTCAGCCCCATAAATGCCCAGACTTCCATATTCTTCTTCATCTTTGATGAGACGTCAAAATATAATATGAAAATGACTCCTGTAATTGAAGATAATCCAGATTTTGTGAACAAGTATTTGGACACACTCAAAATGTTGTAAACCCTGTAAATGCCCAGAATTTCATATTCTTTATCATCTATGTTGAGATTTTAAAAAAATGTATAAAACTTATTACTTCAGCAAATTCTCAGCTGTTAACGCTAAAAGTTAGACATCGATATGCTGGAAGCTAATTAGACATTAATGGCTACTTTTAATTCATACTTGAACTTCAATATCATTGCAATAATTAATTATTAATAACATAATGCTCAAAGCAAAGGGCGAAACGTACTTATATCTAATTGAATGATCACTTTTCCATGAGCAATGCTGTTATACAGGTGGCACAAAATTAATCACCCGATCGGAAAATGATTTTTAAAAAAAATGCAAATTGCGTCGCGCGTCAATCATATTACACATTTCGCTCACTCCTTTCAACAATGTCACATCAGGAGATCGTCATTTAAGTTTTAAAATATGATTAAATGTGTTAAAAATAAATATCTAGCCACTTATTGAACTTTTTACTGTGCAACAGATCTTTTTAGGTAAAACCTGAATATTTAAGAAAATAATTAAACAATACCTTTTCTTCAAAATGCAAAAAACAACACTTTGTAGCGGGTACATATTATGTTAAAAATATGCCGCTTTTGCTGGGATATAGTACATTTTCTGGGAATTCCGAAAACTTGCACAACTGAAAATTTGCGATTTTTGATATATGACGTTGTTGAAATGAGTGAGCGATTTGTGAACTAGACAGATGTAAGTATACAAACAGATTCAGGGTGGCGCAAAATTAATCATCCAATTTGTTTTATTTTTTTCAATAACTTTTTTACCAAATTATAAAATCGTTTAGAATGACGAAAATCTTTATTTGGACCTAAACAATTTATTTTGTAAAATGTAAAAGATGATATCCGTCAAATGACTGCTAGTGTTGAGATATATTGTTTGTGCCCGTTTTATCAATTTGTTTGTATAATGCAGCTGTCTAGTTTACAAATGTCCAATATGTTTGACGTACGACGCTATTTGCAGAAATTACAACATCTTCCGATATGGTGATTAGTTCTGTGCCACTCTGTATGTGATTCGTACGACGTACAGTACTGCCATAAAGAATACAAAATGATAAATACGAAGAAAATATTTTATGCATCCATCGCACGATAAAAAATTCAAATTCACTATAATCTTATCAATAATTTATGGTTTTATTATCAATGCAAATTTAATTTAAAAAAAAAATGTGATGTCATTTTAGGATTATTAAGAATAAGGATATGGTTAAAGTGTTTTAACCTTGAATCTACGATGACGATAATTAAACGCCGAATGTCATTAGTGTAGTATATCAGTATATTTATGATATGAAACGCGAATATTTGAATGAGCAAAATGCAAATATATACGTGAAAATTAAATGATTACAATACTTTGTAATCATTGAAATTAAATCCTTTTAAAAAATAAATTAATGAGATTTGTTTACGACTTGCTATCAAATTAGACATGACCGAATGATGCGATCTGTTCCAGATCTACCCACCTCCATTATCCATTTCGCTCACTCCTTTCAAGAACGTCATAAATCAAAACACTTGATTTTTCAGGAGAACGTTTTTAAAGTTTAAGAATAGAATATAATGTATTAAAAATAAATATCAAGCCACTTATTATACCTTTTACTATGCAACAGATCTTTTAAGGTAAAACCTGAAGGTTTTTCTCCATTTGAAAAATATACAGTATATTTTAAAAAAATATTAAACAATACCTTTTCTTCAAAATACAAAAACAACACTTTTTGCCCTGTAGCGGGTAAATATTATTATAAAAATATGCCGCTTTTGTTGGGATTTAGTACATTTTCTGGGCATTCCGAAAACATGCACTACTAAAAATTTACGAATTTTGATTTATGACGTTCTTGAAAGGAGTGAGCGATTTATGAATAGCTCTTTCAAATTAAGTTTATTTTTTAATGACTTTATGGATAGTAGAAGCAGATTTTAAACTTTACTGCATGATAATCATAGTTCTTTTGACCAAAAGAGGTAACCACAAAAATGATATCGTACTTTTTTTGAGTACCTATATTTACTTATTACATTATTGATCGCAACTGGAATATGACTATTATGTAGATTTGCGAGTTTAATGTATGATACTAAATTTTACAAGAAAAAAGTTTTAATAAGTCTAAAATATAAATGCGATATCCAAAATAAACTTTTTTTATATGTTTAATTGATATACTTCCGATCTTAACTAGAATACTTGTATACAGATTCACGAGTTTAAAATCAGATAACTTTAATAATAATAAAAATGAATAATAATAAAACCCTTATCCGCACCCTAATGGTGCATAGGGCACTGTGTCATATAAACGCAGTGTTATCTTGATCGTTTACACATAAAGGAAAGGTGATCAGCCCTCCGCTTCAGGTATCAGTTCATGGTAATATTGAATAAATATTACAGTGAAAAAATCACTTATATTTTATTTTACCCCCCCTGGGAATCGAACCCGGGACCTCCAGAACGGTAGCCGAGCGTGCTGACCATTACACTACGGAGGCGGACAAAATAATGTAGATAACTTTAAAACCACAAAAACAGTATCGTAAGTGTTATATTTGAAAAAATGTATTTACTATACATTGTGGATCGCAACTGGAATCTTAGTTTGAATATTTGAGGGTTTAATGCGCGACGCTCAAATATACAAGAAAAATAGCACTGGCAAACAATTTACAACTTTTATTTTGTAACTGGCAAGAAAATACCAGTACTTTATGCACTTTGCATAGCTGAATTAAAAAACGAAAGCAAAGAAATGAAGCACGACAATTTTTTTAGTTATGTATATTTTTAATTCTGATATTGACTAAAGTTTATCTTACAATGATTTAAAAAAACACTTCATTTTTTACCACTTGAGTTTTATTATAGACTACATGTTTCAGAAGTTAAACTTCCATCATTCAGGTCTGTATAATAACATATACAGACCTGAATGATGGAAGTTTAACTTCTGAAACATGTAGTCTATAATAAAACTCAAGTGGTAAAAAACGAAGTGTTTTCTTTAATCATTGTAACATGTCTTACCACAAAGTTAATGCCGAAACAATAAATAAAAGTTTATCTTATTATTTATGTAAAAATATATTAACATATAATGCTATCGTATTCAATATTAATAAGTTAATATATTTCCACTGTTACTCCGTAATTATCAATACTTTTTTAAAATCCCTTAGACCTTAGATTAAAACATATCTACATACCAACCACTAATACGGTTTCAACGTATGGGGTCCATAAAATATAATAATATGCCTGTAATATCAAAACTTGTCGTGATACAACATATAGACTTTGAATGAGAACGATTAATTTAGTCCAAATCAGTCATCAAATTTTCAGTTACAAAATCATTGTTGGCCAGTGTAATTTAATAACTATAAAAACACGAAAACGATATCGTAAATATCTTTTATTTATAATGTATTTACTAAATACATTGTTGACCGCAAGTGCAATACTAGTATGCAGATTTGAGGGTTTACCATAATGCACGACGCTCAAACTTACAAGAAAAATAATTTAATAACACTTTTTAGTGGTTTTCGACTGAAGCGGTGTCGCAAAAATCCTCTTTATTTAAATATATTTAGTTAATACATTGTTGATCGCAACTGGAATACTCGTATGTAGATTTGAGGGTTTAATGCGTGACACTCAAATTTACAAGAAAAACAATTTATTAACACTAAAACCACAAAGCAGTTTTGCATAAATCCTTTTTTTTAATATATTTAGTTTATACATTGTTGATCGCAACTGCGATTCTCGTATGCAAATTTAATGCGGGACGCTCGATTATACAAGAAAAATAATTTATTAACTTTTGAACCACAAGAGCGATATCGTAAAAATCCGTTTTCATTATTTCCATTTAAAAGCGTAATGGTACTCTGAATGTAAATTTGCTTGATTTAATTTTCGACTAGCATTCCAATCTCTGCCCGGTCGCCATTTTGCAACATTCTTGCTGTTTCTTTTTTCCATTTATTTATCTAATCCATTACTTTTGGTACCTATCCTCCCTTACTCATTCCCAAACATTCCTCGACTTTTATTGCATCAGCCTAATCAGGGTTGCCAAAAAAGGCTACTTATTTTTTTTTGTAGATTTCAAAAAAATTACATTATTTTGTTCACAAATCCAGATTTGATGACCAGTCATCTGTGCTTAGGAGTTGTTTTTACATTTTGAAATCACAACATAGGAGAAGAAGAATATGGAAATCTGGGTATGTAAAGAGCTTATGACCTGTCATGGGTTGATTATCATTCACTAATTACTTTCATATTATATATATATATATATATATATATATATATATATATATATATATATATATATATATATATATATATATATATATATATATATATATATATATATATATATATATATATATATATATATATATATATATATATATATATATATATATATATATATATATATATATATATATATATATATATATATATATATATATATATATATATATATATATATATATATATATATATATATATATATATATACATATATATATATATATATATATATATATATATATATATATATATATATACATATATATATATATATATATATATATATATATATATATATATATATATATATATATATATATATATATATATATGTATATATATATATTTTTTTTAAATATTTTTTTATACATAATATATTATAAGGATGAAATGCAAGGGCGAGATAAGCATTACCGATAAAATTAAGAAAGGTGTTTTGATAATGGTTTGAGTGGAGTGAATCGAATGAGTGAAGAAAAAAAAAGTAAAACAAATTTATGATGCGATTGTGGTTGGTAATAGACGCAGAGGAAGTCAGAGGAAAACTTGAAAACTTGGAAATAGCGAAGATTGTTTGCAAAACAGATTGGTGAATCGTTCTATTTTCTCTACTTACCCCGGCGGTCTGCTTATAGCTGACTTTATGTAACTAGTCTATAGTTAACCTGATGAGGAAATGGTTATTTCGAAACCATCATTCGTGAAGAAAAGTTTTTAAGCGGTATTTCACAGAGTGAACGATGAATGGAGAGTGGTATACTACCATACCACAAAGTCAACAATGGTTTTAATATACAAAATATCATATATGCTATTATACCTTAAACTTGTACAGATAAACGTACTCTAACACCTAACTGAACATTTAATAACTAGCAAGGGTCCAAGGAAACAATATTTAATCTTGTTTCCAATCTTTCGGTGTCCCTTTATTTTGCCATCATTGTTCTAAAGGCTCTACCGGTTTAATTTAGCCGAGTTATGTGGCTTATCTTTCGTTATACTTTTACCACGCCCCCGTACATTATTATTCACCCTTACATCCACCCTTAATTTGTTGGTTTCGTGACTTTGTGCCCTTAAAATTTAGGCTACGTCACTGAAAGATGTCGCACAGATCAAAAGCACTATGAAAATATTTGACTTTTCTTTTCTCATGTTAACCTGCGCAGTATTTTGGGCTAGATCCCATATGCCCAACGCATTAGATATTTAGGGTCTTAAAAATTAAAACCATTGCTTCAATATTTTATATATAAAACTTAAACATAAAAATTATTAATTGATGTAGCAGTCACGTGTGGTAATTTTTCCTTGAGGGTTGTGACCCTTGTGGAAGAAATAACTCTTCTACAGTTATCCCCAGACTGCGCTGCGCGTAGCGCTCCTGCTGCCTTATCTTGATTGGTCCATCATTTCCAAGATTACTCTTATTCTCCATGCTACTAATCACAACCAGTCATTCCTTGCTATCCTCATTACCATGTGTCCAAAGAACTGAAGAATATGTCGTGTACAAACACTGGTCAAAGTCAAGCCATCCAAGTGTAACTCCTGACGAATGGACTCGTTGGTGTCTCTAGCTGTCTATGAAATTCGGAGCATATGAACATATGAACATATTTTTACTTTAAGTTTTATTTGGTAAACACAAAGTTTTATTTGGCAAGTTCATGGAACATACCACTATTTCTCAAAATCCATTATGACAAGTGTTTCGATGCATTTTGCATGCGTTTTCAAACACCGCATATAACACCATTCAATACGGTGCGGTGTTTGTAAATGATGTGAAATGCATCGAAACACGCATCACAGGGGATTTTAATAAAAAGTGGTATTTACCAAGTAAAACTGAAATTAAAAAAAGAAAGTAATTATAACAAGGTTTTACCAAAGGTATTACTGCAAGATATTACCAAAAAAATCCATTTATAGCAAGTTTTGATTCATTTTAAAAACACCGCATTTTTCGTTAGAACTTTTAAGTAGGTAATATTAATTTATTGGTTTTAAAATTTATTTAAACATAATACTAGAGTAACATATGTAAACATTTTTTATGGTAAAAAACAGACATTTAAAAAATATTAAAACTTGTTTATGTGTCTGGAAACAGAATTATGAATATAATAGACCTCACCTTGGAATTAAATATTGAATTAAATATTAAAAATATTGTATGTTTATTATTATGCAAATTTTATTAAAAATAATAAATAAAATATAAATCGAAAATGGTTGTCATCAAATTTGAATAATCGTTTAAATTTTTCTTACGAATATATATATATATATATATATATATATATATATATATATATATATATATATATTTATATATATATATTTATATATATATATTTATATATATATATATATATATATATATATATATATATATATATATATATATATATATATATATATATATATTTATAATATATATATATATATATATATATATATATATATATATATATATATATATATATATATATATATATTTATATATATATATATAAATATATATATATATATATATATATATATATATATATATATATATATATATATATATATATATATATATATATATATATATATATATATATATATATATATATATATTAATATATATATATATAGTATATATTAATATAGTATATATTATATATATATATATATATATATATATATATATATATATATATATATATATATATATATATATATATATATATATATACATATATATATATATATATATATATATATATATATATATATATATATAATATATATATATATATATATATATATATATATATATATATATATATATATATACAGTATCTACTCAATGAATTAGGGCCACCCATTATTTTTATGAATACTCTGAAATCCTTTGGATTATTATATTTATTTTACATAAATACTTTAAGTTTTCTATTGACATCTAATATCATGTATATTACCTTCAATAATATGTAAAATATACCTGGATTATTTAAGCCTTTACAAAATTTTAAACCCTTTTTCTGAGAAAGGTCCCTAATTAGCCCAGGTAGACAGATAGTTGAAAGTTCAAAAAATAGTCCTATCTCATTTATTAGTGAAGTTTCTTGAGTTCTGGTTGTTGTTTTGTTTAGAGAGGTTATATAGTTATCGTGTCTTGTGAAAAAAAATTAATTTTTAATTTTAGTTCGTAAAGTATAAAAAAAATTTGTAAACACAAGTGTTTTTTTTGAAAAGGACAAAATGGGAAAAAGTAAAGACATTTCTGAGGAAAAAAAGTCTAGTGTTATAGTGCTACTGAAATTAGGAATACTATCTAATAGAGAAATTTCAAAAAAAGAAAACGTTTCTCGTCAAACAGTGGACAGAATTTCAAAATCAATAAAAAATCAGTCACCCGCCACCAGCAATCGGCGAAAGAACTGTCGTAGGATTAGAAAAACAACACCGAGGACTGATCGAAAAATCTTTCAAAGTGCTTTAGAAAACCGTAGTGCATCAGCAAAAACATTAAAAATAAAATTGGAAGAAGAGGGTATAAATATATCGGTATCAACACTGAGGCGACGTCTTTACGAAGTAAATCTGAAATGCAGGCGCCCTGTAAAAGTACCAAAATTGACACCACGAATGAAAGCGGATCGATTAAAATGGGCCAGGCTACATCGAAATTACTCGGTAGATGATTGGAAAAAGGTATTTATTTAAATTGAATTTTCAACATATCATTTTAGTAAATAAACTTATATATTTGAATTAAACTTAAATTTTCATTATTTTTCAGGTCATCTTTAGTGATGAGTGCCGGTTAGAAGCCGTGACAGAGAGCCGTCGATTTGTCAGGAAAACACCAATGGAACGTTACAATGAGGCCTGTGCGGTAAAAGTTATCAAACACCCCCCTGCAACAATGATATGGTCATGTATTATTAACAATTTACCTGGGCCGTTGTTTTTCGTGGAAGGAACAATGAACCAAAATTCCTATAATCAGGTCCTCGAACGAATTTCATTGCCCTTCTACCATACACTCGACCCAACAGAAGGTCCATACACCTTGCAGGATGGGGCACCTTGCCACCGGGCTAAATCAATAATAAAAATTTTGTCTAACAAAAATCTGCCTTTGCTCCCCTGGCCTGGAAATTCTCCGGACCTTAATCCTATAGAAAACGTATGGAGCATGTTAAAAAATAAGGTATACTCATTTCCAAATCCGACAGTAGACTGTCTAAAAAAAAATATTCAAAAAATTTGATCAGAAGACGAAGAAATAAAAAACATGATAAAACAGTGCATTTTAAGTATGCCAAAAAGAATTGAGGCAGTTATTTCTGCCAAAGATGGAAATACTAAATACTAACTATATTTATATGAAAATATATGCATAATTTAAGCGTAATAAAGTGTTCATGTGTAAATAAAATTCAATGTTGTTTTATTCAAGGTTTTCTCTGAGTTATTCCTGTTTGAATTGAGAAATTGCGCGAAATTCTGCGTGGCCCTAATTCATTGAGTAGATACTGTAGTTATTATAAATATATTAAAAATATAAACTTATATTATCAAAAGTGGAAATAAGAAATGAAAAGTAATGGATTATTTTCATAAGTTCGTACATAGAAATTCATCAAAGGTAAGCTTTAAAGCTTTTATATAAGAGCTTTTGTATGGTTTTCTCGGAAAATTCTTAGTATGAAAATAAATACCTCGCCGGATTTATGTACAACCTCTTGAAAATATGTTCAACGATTAATTTTAACGTAATACTTTTTTATTTTATTTAATTTACCAGCAAAGCTTTAACGTCGTAAAGTCGTAATTTTTCGTTGCGTATTTTTTTCATATTATGTTGGTCCAAATCTAATCGATATGTAATCAACCGTGAAAAATAATAACGTATGGATGTGAAGTATGAAGGTGGCAAAAGAAGGATGTAAGTTGACTGAATGCAGACGAAATTCAATCACTTAGTGTGGGGCAAGACAACGTATCATATATGTTCGAATGGTCATATGAGGAAATACTTGTCTAAAAAAAGCAAAGACAAAATTAATCAAAGTGTATTCACAAATAAATGTTTTTAAAAGTGGTGTTACACAAAGTGCACAATGGATGAGTGTTTTATTACCATACCACAAAGTTATCAATGCTTTTAATGTACAAAATATATAAAAGTGATTTATTATGATTTGAACGTATGAATCGAATAAGAGAAGAATTAGAGGTTTTAGAAATAAAAAAAGCGATTAAACAAAAATTCAATATAATTAACAACCAAATAAACGTAAGTCAAAGTCCCATTTTTAATATTTTTCCCATAAAATCAAACCCAACCTAAACAGAGTTGTCCCCTTCCTTGCTCTTACCCCTCCTTAAAACACCATTACCCCCACCCCTACCCTTTTGAAACCCAACAACTTGTACATATATATATATATATATATATATATATATATATATATATATATATATATATATATATATATATATATATATATATATATATATATATATATATATATATATATATATATGTATATATTTATATATATATATATATATATATATATATATATATATATATATATATATATATATATATATATATTATATATATATATATATATATATATATACATATATATATATATATATATATATATATATATTTAGTAATAAATTAAACCCTGAAGAGGGCAACAGGTTGTTGCCGAAACTAGTTGGTTAATAAAAATGTGAGTGGATCAGAACACAAAGTATTTTTATTTCTCGAAATAATATATCAATATGATCCACAAAGTTAATGCTTTCAATATTCAAAACAAAAAATAAAAATAAAAATAAAATGCGAATGTGTTTGGAAATAGAAATTGAATGGAAATGTTGGCATGGTCAAACATCTCGAATACTTGTAGTGGTCAGGTGAGGAGTCGGAATAATCGGCGGGTATATACGAGGAGATGTATGAATGTGCAAGAGGGGAAGATTGTTTACAAAGACGGATTGGTGTAGTATTCTATTCTCTCTGCCTACCCTTGAGAGGATGCGGCGTGATGGTTAGGTAAGGTTAGTCAATGTGTCCGAAGACAATAATTAGAATTTTGATTGGGTTTTGCATCGTTATTTTGTATCTAAATACGGTGTTTAAATTTGCAAAAAAAGTTTTTGGATTATTTTTATTGTCACTACTCCTTTTTTACGACCAAATTTCAATTGTTTCCTTAAACAATATTTGTATAATTAACCTGTGCTTTTACATGTTTCTTTAAGTTTTTTTTTTTAATTGACGATAAACATTTAAACGTATTGCACCGTATTTTACTTCATGTTATGTCTTTTTCCACATAACATGAAGTAAAATAGGAACCAAAAATAAACAAATTAATTAATTTTAAATAAAAACTAACTAACTAACCACCACGCCGTTTCCCCGCAGGGGTAGGTAGAGAGAATAGAACGCCACACCACTCTGTCCTTGAAAATATTCTTCGCATCTTCCACGTTCATGCATCTCCTCATACATACCCGCCAATTATTTCGACTCCTAACCTGACCACTTTCAAGTGTTTGGCATACTTGATCGTGCCAAGTTTTTCTCGGTGTCCTCTGCTCCTTTTTTCAATTACATTCGCATCATAAATGTGTTAATTTTAAATCTGTTTTTATAAAACGGACTTTCGGTTTTAACGGACAACCCCTCCCCCAAATAAGTCCGTTATATCGAGGTTTTTTCCGTAATTTGAATCCAGCTAATTTTCTCGTCATAAAACCTCCCGCGTTCGCTACCGCTGACATTAACATTTGTTCAAAAGTGAAAATTTTCCACTCTTTGAAATTTAAAACTAACTGAATCCGCAAACCGCCAACGCCATGACTTTGTGAAGTTGCTTTTCAGTTCTCCTGAAATATTATCTTAACACTTTATTTACCAGTGAATTTTTGAAAGACAAGTACAATTTAAAGTAAAAACCAAGTAAGACAAGTAAAAACCAAGCAAATTTGTACTAATAACAAAAATGCACGCAATTGTTAAATACATTCATAATTTCTGTACCAATCGTTTCATTGTTATGATTGTTTTCATATTGACTATCAAAAGCCGACAAGTCGGATTTTAGCTGCTAACCGTAAACGACCAAACACCGATTAGTCGGTTTTTCTATATCAATCAAATTCCTCAATTATGTATATCAGTTTATTGATTTCAAATTTGAACTTTTCATTAAAAAGACTATTTACTAGTAAATAAAAAAAGTAATCGTCTGCCTCCGTAGTGTAATGGTCAGCATGCTCGTCTACCGTTCTGGAGGTCCCGGGTTCGATTCCCAGGGGGGTTTAATAAATATAAGTGATTTTTTCACTCTAATATTTATTCAATATTACACTGGACTGGTACCTGAAGTGGAGGGCTGATCACCTTTCCTTCATGTGTAATCGATCGAGATAACAC
Source organism: Brachycentrus maculatus (assembly GCF_059751285.1). Taxonomy (NCBI): domain Eukaryota; kingdom Metazoa; phylum Arthropoda; class Insecta; order Trichoptera; family Brachycentridae; genus Brachycentrus; species Brachycentrus maculatus. Next base: position 27,301 of record NW_028281202.1, read on the forward strand.
TGCGTTTATATGAAGCAGTGCCCTATGCACCATTGGGTACGGTAAGGATTTTATTTATTATTTTATAAATAAAAAATGTAAAAATAAATAAACACTTTTTTTGCAAAATGTTACATGCCAAAGACAAAATGTTTCTAGAATGTATCACAACAGGTCTTCAGCATGTAAATTTTTGACAAATAAGAATGCATTTCTTGGTTCTTAGTAAATATCCCTTTTAAATGAATACTAAAAATTTTAAATTGTTTTAGTGATTTTTTTAAATAAAACAACTTTATTTTAACCACTTTTTATTGGTACACTTTATCCAACCAGTTTCGACAAGAACCTTGTCATTATCAGGGTTTACGTAATAAATTCTAAAACATTTAAATACTCACAGTTAATTACCCTTCCCTTACCAAAAACTTCCATGCACACCATACATCATATGAAAATACGATTTTAAAAATATGATTTAAAAAAATCCTAAATGCTGTTTTTATTGTGCATTGCGTAGCGAATACGTCAACTCCAAATGACAACTTGTAGGCTACGAATGGAATCGCCAAAAACAGTATGAAGCCCCGTGCGCATACGTAAAGTGCACCACAAACGCAATAACCTACTGTGCGGATTTTTTTATAGGAACAGAAATTGGAAAAATATCAAAAATAAAACTGTTACTTAAATTCAATTGATTATTAATAATATTTAAATTTTGTTTTTATCGCTTTTTTAACTTCCAAAATCTCTAAATTATGCAATGAGTTAAATTTTTTTATTAGAATGTAGTATTTTAATGTATTTTATTTTATATAAAGTTTATATAATGTGCCACAAAGTATCTGCGAAAAACATTCAAGAAATGTTGTAGTGACGTTCATAATTGTGAGAATTATTTCCAGTACGTAGGGTAAAAAAAACGAATAATCGGTGTTTGGTTGTTTACGGTTGGCAGCGAAAAGCCGATTAGTCGGTTTTTGGTAGGTAGTTAATGTGTTAATGCCGATTTCGCAGCTGAAAGAAAATAAATTATCGTTTGTTTTACTATGCAAAGTTAGAAAAGGTGCTTTCATACTAATTATCAAGTATTCCCTCAGCAATACTTGAGCCTGTCACTGGTGAATAAGGACTTTCATCAAAACTTTTATTTAATTTAACAAAAAAACCATGGCAAAAAAATGTATAAAAAACGAAAATTAAAATTATAAATATTGTCATCAAACATTGATTTTTAGGGTCAAGTAAGTTTTTTTTAAAAATATACTTGTGTAAAGTGACCCTTTTATCAATAACAGGTAAACTGTGTAAATACACAGACATCTATATTCTTCATTATCTGTGTTGAGATATCAAAACATGAGTTGAAAATTAACATTGTAAATTATATAAATTTAATGTGAAGTATTTTGTTGGTAAAAAGGATTAAATAATCAATTATGAATGAAATGAGAGGTGGGTAGAGAAATTCATTAATACGAAATATTATATAAAGGTCAAGTAATGCGACGTTGTTTTGAACTTGAAGTATTTCCGTTTCTCAAAAGTAAAATGTCCATTTTCAACGAGAAATAAAGTTTTCCAGCTAAAGTCCTTCGTTCAAATGTCGCAAATTGTAAACTCATTAATAATATAATATAATTAAGAATATATATATATATATATATATATATATATATATATATATATATATATATATATATATATATATATATATATATATATATATATATATATATATATATATATTATATATATATATATATATATATATATTTATATTTATATATATATATATATATTTATTTATATATATATATATATATATATATATATATATATATATATATATATATATATATATATATATATATATATATATATATATATATATATATATATATATATATATATATATATATATATATATATATATATACATATATATATATATATATATATATATATATATATATATATATATATAAATATATATATTTATATATATATATATTTATATATATATATATATATATATATATATATATATATATATATATATATATATATATATATATATATACAACATTTTGAGTGTGTCCAAATACTTGTTCACAAAATCTGGATTATCTCCAATTACAGGAGTTATTTTCATATTATTTTTTGACATCTCATCAAAGATGAAGAAGAATATGTAACATTCACCAATTCTACCCATTATTGACAACCACACTACTCAAATTCTTGGAAGTTCTATATATATGAACCAATTTAGAAACCTTGTTCATGAATCACTAAAACTTCACTAGAGACATCTATTGGTGAGATGTAAAGAAGCTTTTTATTAAGCGGTCAAATTATAAGCTTAATAATAAAAATGAAAATGGTATTTTCTGGCGTTTCTCATGTGTGTGATTATAATCCGGGATTCGGATCTCACATACTAATATAAGAGTTTCTGCTTAATAAAAAGCTTCTTTACATCTCACCAATAGATGTCTCTAGTGAAGTTTTAGTGATTCATGAACAAGGTTTCTAAATTGGTTCATATATATAGAACTTCCAAGAATTTGAGTAGTGTGGTTGTCAATAATGGGTAGAATTGGTGAATGTTACACGTGTGTAAAGTGATCACTCAAACCAGCCTATGACGGTCGTAAGCCCCGTAAATGCCCAGACTTCCATATTCTTCTTCATCTTTGATGAGATGTCAAAAAATAATATATATATATATATATATATATATATATATATATATATATATATATATATATATATATATATATATATATATATATATATATATATATATATATATATATATATATATATATATATATATATATATATATATATATATATATATATATATATATATATATATATATATATATATATATATATATATATATATATATATATATATATATATATATATATATATATATATGTATATATATATATATATATATATATAAATTTACATATAAAAGTATTTTATTAATAATTATCATTTATTGACAATTTATAAAATAAAGGGTACTTTACACAATCCACAGTAATTTTAACATTAAGGGGATATTCAAACACACAATTCATTCACCGACGGACCACGGAGAGGTTACATGTCTGTTCACGCCCGATTTTTTTTAATGAATGTATCTTGGATTTCTTTTTGTTTTTTGGAACATATTTACAAAGAAATATTTTTGTATACATTTTTCAACTTTTAACCTTTCAAAAACTCTTTTCTTAACAAAACTGTATTACAATTTCGGAGAATAACTTATTTTTTTGATGCAAAGACGGTGTTTACAGAAAAAAATCTATTACGTAAAATGTTGCATGGGTTTAGAGAAAATTGAATTGCGACTTACTGGGCGAATACTGGGCCTTAAAAACGACATAATCAAATAATAAAAAAAATCACATCAAACGTAGCATTATTGAAAGCTGTCCCACCGCATGCCCAGATCTAATACAGAAGCATCTAGGCTTCCTGACAGATGTGCTCTTGCTAAACATTTTTTTTTAACTAAGTTGAGAAATTTATTGATAAAAGTGAAACAACATAAAATTGTATCCCGATTTTACTGTGAATTTACATTTAAAAGCTTTCAATATACCTGTCACTACCAATCTAAATAATACAAGATTGTAAGTAGCATAAATACGAAGCATATAATAATAATGTATAATATAATTTTTACTTGGTAAATATTACCATTTCTTAAAATCTAATGTTACATATATTTTGGTGCATTTCGCATTTAGAATCGGATGCATTGACATACGTGTCACAATAGATTTTAAGAAAAAGTTGTAATTGCCGAGTAAAAATGAAATGAAAAATGGATAGATATTACAGTTTAAATAAAATGTTGTAAAACATATATGGCTGACTAAGTATTGCACCCACCACTTAGTCAAGCTGGAATAAAGAGTTAAAAAAAAAAAAAAAAAAAAAAAAAATTACCACAAAGTGACTGCCGAAACAAATCATAAAATAAAAATATTTTGTTTATTTGAACGTAAAATAAAATCAAAATAGTTCGGAGGACAATTCTCATATAAATTTTAATAAAAGCTTAGTAAACAAACCAATTTTTTATGAATTTTTTTGAGTATAAAAAAAACAAATTTGAGATTCCGAAATGGTCCTACAATAAAAAATATGTAACACCAAGTAAGTCAAACAAAATTTCAAATATGTTTTCGGGAATCAAATATTTTAAAAGCGGATATCAAAAAAACATAAAAGCTTTATATTAAGTGAAAAATTATTTAAACATGAGAAATTTAAAAAAAACAACAAGCAATAAACGAAACAACGAAATATTGTATTCTTAATTAAGTACATTAAATAAAAATCTCGTAAAAGTCTCTCTCTTAGCATAAGAGCTAAGTCTCTTTTTTGGAGAGGAACAGTGTGACTACAATAATTTTATTAAAATTAAACACTTGAATATACCACTTTATCGAGTTTTATTTTTATTTACGACTAGTTTGGAAAAGGACAGTTGTTTTCATCTTCTAGTACAAATTAAAACCATGTATGTTTCAATTTGTACCAGAAGATGAAAACAACTGTCGTTTTCGAAACGAGTCGTAAATAAAAATAAAACTCGATAAAGTGGATTATTCAAGTATTTAATTTTAATAAAATGATCATGTCATTCCACAAAGTTAATGCCGAATCAATAAATAATATGACCACAATAAAATATTTTTTAAGTAGAAATGTCTAGTTAATAAATAAAGGTATTTATATGTTTGAAACAATATTAAAACAATAAAAAGTACCGTATTATTAGATGTCTTTATAAATATTAATTTTCTGTTAAAAAATCAATACAAAAATTAATTTAATAAATATGTTACATTTATATATTTAATTCGTACAACTATTGGGTTACGCAAAACGAAAACATATCGCTCACTTTTTTCAACAACGTCATATGACAAAAAACTTCTTGATTTTTCAGGAGATCGTTTTTGAAGTTTTTAAAATATAATACAATGTATTAAAAATAAATATTAAACCACTTATTGAACTTTTTACTGTGCAACATATCTTTTTAGATAAAACCTAAAGGTTTTTTCTCCATTCGAAATTTTTTTAGTTTTTTTTTAAAAATAATTAAACATTTTCCTGGGATATAGTACACTTTCTGGGCATTCCGAAAACATGCACAACTGAAAATTTTCGATTTTTGATATATGACATTGTTGTGTTAAAAGGAGTGAGCGATATGACGATTGTTGTTTTAAAGTGGGTATTTTTTTTTTTAAATAATGTTATTGTACATCGTTTCAATGATTTCTTTATATCTTTGCCTTACTAATAGATTTATTTACGCAGAATTTATTGAGACCACTGACCTCTGATAAACGCAATGAATTATTTAATCATTCAAATAAATAAACATTTTCATTTACCGACAACAATCTCTTACAATTTAACATAATCGACCTTTTTTGTATATAACGTAATTTTTTTTATAAATTCTTTTAGATAAATATATCTTTTATTCATTTTTCTACTCTGATTTTAAACCAAATTTGAATTCCTCCTTTTACAGAGTGAAATCGTTTCCGGTAGCATAATTTCCGATAAAAAGATGTAGTTTAAGATTTAATGCCTACCAAACTGGGGGTCCCGGGTTCGATTCCCAGGGAGGGGGGGAGAAAAAATGTTTTTTCACTCTAATATTTATTTACTGTAACCCTGGAATGATACGTCAAGTGCAGGACTGGCCATCTTGCCTCTATATTATCAACGATCGAATAAACGTTGCGTCAATTTGATTAAGTGCCCTATGCACTATAGGATGCGAATAGGGATCAGTGGTAGGATATTTTCATAACTTTTATTATTATTTTTTTTGTAAATGTCAAATCCAATTTGGGTTTTACAAAACTAAAACGCGTTTGTTTTATATATGTGAATTAAAATAAGAAGAAGAGGAAAAATAAAATAACTCTTATTGGAGATAATCCAGATTTGCGAAAAAGTATTTGGGCACTCTCAAAATATTGTAATTTAAATAAGTACATAGAATACATCGTGCGTATACTGGCAAAAAACTCTAAAATCCCTGTTTAAACAATCCCTGTTATTTAAAGGTTTCAGCCTGAATAAAATACCCGCTATTAAACTTAAAATTTAATTTACATTTAAAACCACATAAATTTGACATTTCAAACTACTTTGTGTATTTTGCCAGTTTATAGAACGATGAAAACTTTATAATACTGCATCGTTAAGTAAAAATAGCATATTTTCGAGTTATGGTTTTGTTGCCATTACACCCACGGTTTTATAATTTTTTATTTTGGTAGACAAAATTAGCAGCACTTACTTTTGATCACGTCAGCTTCGCAAAAATCCAGCGTGCGTTCTATGAATTGTCAAAAACTCACACACAAAAATGCGTTTCGGCAACTAATTTTGCAACAATAACACACACTCGGCAGGAAAAATATTTAAAATATATGATTCGATCGTTTTGATAAGCGTAAAGATCAATTGAACACGATTCCAAAGGTTTTAAACTCCGTATATCACCGCGACAACGTAAATAAACATCATGACCGCGAAATCACTGCCTACCGAGCGAACGTCCAACCCCCTGCAAGTTCCGGAGATTACTGAAATCGCTCTTCATAAGAAAACCTTTGACAACAGACTGCTACGAGCCATCCCGAAGACGCTAGCGTTAAGCAAATAGACACCTTGTAAAAAATACCGAACTCTCCAAAGCTCAACTAGCAAATAATTCAACCTTTTTTACTATTTCACGTGTAAATCTTGTTACGCTGCGCGGAAGTAATTCTACTCGCCAGTGCTTATATATGAAATTCCGTTTTTCGTCCGCTCACGGTACCAACAAAGCCTTAATATATTTTCATAAAGAAAACATTCAATAGGCTTTCTCGCTCGAATGTTGTGAGAAAAAACGAGATGTAATTATTTTTTAAAGACACGCTTAAACCGGTATTTTGTCGTTCGTCTGTGGAGTCTTTCAAGAGGCTGCAGAAGCAACTTCCCAAAGCCTTAGGCTTGATTAAGGTCATATAAATATTGAGTGGATGTGAAGAACAAAAGGTCGGATCGTTGTACCAGTTTGATTGAACTTTTAAAGTAATCAACTGGTCTTTTTTACTCGTGTTGGTTGAATTAAGTATGGCTTGGATAAATTAGTGTAATTTTCGGTGTTACAGGTTACTGCCTACCACAACATAGTCATATCGAGAAAGCTGGAGAAATGGTTTATTTTAATAAGTGTGGGCGAAGAACCTTATTTAGGTAGTTTGTTGCGATTATGTAAGTACTTAATTTGAAGATTATAAGCGGATATTTGGGAAAAATGACGGATTACTTCCAAAAATAAAATTATTCATGCTATAGGGTGAACGTCCAGTTACTGACACTGGACAGTTACTGGTAATCTATTTATAGATTTGGCGCTTAATTTGTAGAACTCTATTTTAATTTATCGTTTAAATGTTAAATCAAACACTGATTTTTTGAGTCCACTAAGTTGTATTTAATTGTTAAAAAACAACATTTAGAAAAACGTGTTTTTTAATACATTTAAAAAAATTAAAACACAACTATGTAGATTAAAACAATCTGTGTTTGATTTAATATTTAAAACATAAGTTACTGATCATTTTAATTTCATTAAATTTTACGCTTACTGTCGGATGGATGCATCGCATTTATAATTTTAATATTTTAAAATATTGTCATTTGATTATAATTTTCCGCCTCCGCATTGTCCGTCTCCGTAGTGTGATCAGCACGCTCGGCCACCGTTTTGGAGGGCCGTGCTCGATTCCCAAGGGGGGGGGGGTTAAATAAATATAATTGATTTTGTCACTTCAATAATTATTCAATATTACCCTAGTTATCAATATTACACTAGCACCTGAAGCGGAGAGCTGATCACCTTTCTTTCATGTTGTTAAGATTAAGTTATCACTGGGTTTATACGATACAGTGCCCTTTGCACCATTGGGGTGCTGATAAGGTATTGAAGAAGAATTTGCATCGCAACATACGTAGATTAAGAAGAATATGGAAGTCTGAGTAATAAAAGAGTCTCTGCTAAATAACAGCTTTCTTAAACTAACAATAGATGGCTACAGCGAACTCATACCAAAAGCTTCAAGAGATCTATGATATATGTATGAGATATAAAAAAATGAGTAGTCTTGTTGAGTCAATCATGAGTAGAATAGGGAATGTTTCACGCGTGTAAAGTGATCACTTAACTAATCTATGACAGGTCATAAGACCTTTTGATAACCGGGCTTCAATATTCTTCTTCATCTTTGTTGAGATGTCAGCACGTAACCTTAATTATGAGTAAGAGACGGTCGTTTTTGGTTCGTTTTGTAAAACAATTTTCCAATCTATATCAATAGATCAATTGATCACAACCTATCCTAGAAATTGTTTTAATTTGACTTTTAATGGCGGCTTTCCGTCTTTGAAGACAGATAAATGGTTTCCGCTACGATTATGAACGAATGCAATTATTCAATGGTCGAGTTTTACAAGTAACTAACTAACTAACCATCACCCCGCCGCCCGCACGAGTAAGCAGAGAAAATAGAAAATAGAATATAGAAAATAGAAAATAGAGAAAATAGAATGCCACATCGCTCTGTCTTTACAAACATTCTTCACCCCTTCCACATTCATGCATCTTCTTGTACATAGCCGCCGATTATTCCAAAACCTGACCTATCCACTTTCAAGTATTTGAAGTATATGATCACCACAAGTTTTCTTCGGTCTTCCTCTGCTTCTCTTACCAACCACATTCGCCTCATACACACCCGGCAATTATTCCAACTGCTGATATATGTATTCAAGTATTTTAAATACTCGACCATGCCAAGTTTTCCTCGGTCTCCTTCGGCTTCTATTACCAACCATTATCGCCTCATGAATTTGTTTGAGTTTAGTTTAAAAAATAAAAATATTTGTGTTTTTTTTTAATTTACAAAAATCCTTCAATTTCATACTGTTACTAAGTGGCTCATTTTTAGAAATAGGTATCAAATTGTGGTAGTGTGGGTTTGAACCGAGGAATTATGACTCAAGAGTCCGCGACACTAACCACGGGACTACAACCCGATATTTTTACCGTTCTTTCTTCACCCATTCGATTCACATGCCCAAACCCCATCAACATATCTTTCTTTTTTCCTTTTTTTAATTATTTATTTGGCAGTCACCCAGTGAAAGGATGTTTCTGCCAGTGTCAATTATTATTTTTATTTACAACCAAAATAATAATAATAATAATAATAACAATAAATACAAAATTTCATAGTTTAAATGCGTTTAGTTTTATCATTTTAGAAATTATGCCCGCAATTCTAGAATTAGGTTTAGAAAGAAGGGTGGTTACACATCTTTCTTAATGTTATCGATAGTTTACAGTTATCAACTTTCAAAATCAATTGCCAAAGTTATATTAAACCGAAAGCTACATTCGATATAATGATATGTTATACTGTAATCACGGTCATACAAAAAAAGTAAAGCAACTCACATGTACTATAATTTCAGTAATTATAATGTACCCAAATAAAGAAATTTAAAATCGTTCATAGGAATATTAAAAGGCCAGTCAATACTTTATAAGAGAACCTAAATCGAGAGTTTTGGATCCCTAACCCTGTCGCGTTGACTAACAAGGTGACAACGGTTTTAACTAAAAGTGTTGAATGAAGTTACACAAAAAAATTCAATCGTGTTTTCAGGCGTTTCCCAGTGTGTAAAAATAATCCAGAATTCAGATCTTGCATACATCCAAATGCGTAAAAAAACAAGTGTTTTCATTTTAAATTTCTTCATATATGTTTAGATGTTAAAAAATGTAAAAATAGCTAAAATACTGCAATTCAAATATAAGCTTCTCCATGTTGCGTAGCGACTGGATCTTAATTTACGAACTGACAATGTCATAACCATAAATTAATTATATATAATCATATATTAACCTTCTCACAATGTACATACTCATAAAATGAACCATATTCTAGCACATATACCAATATTTTATGTTCCGGAATCAAATACTCGAAACTTAAAATGCATTCCACGCTTTTATTTACATTTTTGTTATTTTTCATATCAAGATTTTACTTTTAAAAAACATATTCTTATATCATTAAAAAATTCATTAAAATACCATATTGTATAATCTTGATCGTTAACACATGAAGGAAAGGTGATCAGCCCTCCGCCTCAGGTACCAGTCCAGGGTAATATTTAATAAATATTAAAGTGAAAATATCACATATATTTATTTGACCCCTTCCTGGGAATCGAACCTGGGTCGTCCAGAACGGTAACCGAGCGTGCTTACCATTACACTACGTAGGCGGACGAACTCCATAAACGAGTAAAATAACAAAAAAAATAACAAAAAAACAACAACAAAAAAATAGAAGGCATCTTATTTTGAGTCTCATAAAATCGACAATGGTGTATATTATATTGTACTGTAAGCATTGTACACCAATTATAATTCATATTACGTCCCAGAATTACACAAAAGAGACTAAACCACTTTTGATCGGCTTTAGTCACAACAATTCACTATTCTCTCGGTAAGTGGGGGGTTTTGTGGTGAAAGTGGCCCATTCAACACTTATTTGTGTAGAATTAAACATCCAACCGAGTGTACACTTCAACAGAAATATTGAAGACCTCACTTGTATTCATTCAAATTGAAAATTAGACAATTTACAAAAGAATTGTTGGGAAATATATCCAAAATTAAACACGGTTATTGGATTGAATTCTATTTTCATTTAGATATATATGATAATATTCACTCATAAGTGTTTGATAATGTCTTAATAAGACAAAACGCGTATACATATTGTCATATATATGTTAATAAAAGTATAATTCAATCCAATAACCATGTTTAATTTTAGATATACCATATTACCCAAGAATTCAACATGGAATTCTACCAACTCTCTGCAGTTACAATAAATAATTTACATAAGGTTTTAAAATGATAAAATAACAAACTTAAATTTTTTCCACTTCTATTTATTTAACCAGTAACCGAGTTTCGTTGTTAGCGATATCATTAGACTCGTAGAAGGATAGAAAAAAATCTGTTCTACAAATGTTTCATTTTCATATTTAACTCAAATATATATATGTATAATAAAAATAAAACTCTTGTATAAAACCTCTTTTTTGGGTTTATTAATGTAAATGCGATTAGATTCGAGGAACTAGAAATGCTTCCTTTTACAGGTGAAAATATATGCTTTGTATTTTAACCTGTTGATAAGAACATATGTAGAATTCAAAACTAGTTGTTTTGTTAATATATACTGAAAATAGTCTTATACATATTTTTGATTTTTGTATTTAAATTGTCTTGTTATTACCAAATCAACAAAATTTACAATATAATAAAATATCAGCCACGTAGTTTTTCCCCACATTTATTTCATTTGACCAGTGATCGGATTTCATTATCAATTACATTATCAGACTGGTTGGAGGCTAGACATAAATGTTATATACACAACAATGCAGGGGTTGAAAACCATGATTTTATGAATAAAAAAACTGACATAATGAGTTTAAATTGAACATATTTAGGTTTGAAATTTAAATTAAAATAATAATAACTACATATAAACGTCTGCCTCCGTAGTGTAATGGTCAGCACGCTCGGCTAGCCGAGCTACCGTTCTGGAGGTCCCGGGTTCGATTCCCAAGGGGGGTAAAATAAATATAAGTGATTTTTCACTGTCATTTATTCAATTTTACCCTGGACTGGTACCTGAAGCGGAGGGCTGATCACCTTTCCTTCATGTGTAAACGATCAAGATAACACTGCGTTTATATGACGCAGTGCCCTATGCACCATTGGGGTGCGGATAAGGGTTTTATTATTATAAATAACAGTAAGAGTTTTAAACAGGATTTTACATTTAAAAAACTGTTATTTATAATGATTTATTATCTAAGCAAGACGTGAAAATTCTTATATCACATAATGGTGCAAAGGGCATCGTTACACTGTCTTAGTCCAATGTGATATTAAAGCATTATTAGAGTTTAAATCGCATATATTTGTAAAATATTTGTAATTCTAAATTGTTGTCAGTTATAAGAGATGTGGGCGATTTATTTATTGGACGAATTTGTGACTAGAATATTAAATAGAGTCTTATGGGATTATTCTAATTCGAAATACCGCTATCCAGCTGAGAACATGACAAGACTAGCCTAAAGCTGATAAGTGGTCACCTTCCTTCCACATATAACAAACGGGATAATGTTGTTAATCGACAATCCATTTATCAAGCTGCGCTCCTGGTACAACCGCACATTTGATTCGTTCTCCAATCGATCGTTTCAATGTTGCAATTTTCTGTCAGATTATCAAATTCATACTGTACAATCCTTGGAAAAATATTTAAAATTAAATGAATATGATAATTACTTGAATGTTTTTCGCAGGTAGTTTGTGGCACGTTTTATAAACATTATAAAATAAAACAACTTTGTTTTTAACCATTTTTTATGCAACAGGTTTTGACAAGAACCTTGTCATCATCAGGGTTATACATGTTTAACCCTCATGATGACAAGGTTCTTGTCGAAACTGGTTTGAGAAAAAATGTACCATTACAAAAGTGGTTAAAAACAAATTTGTTTTATTTTATAAAGAATGTGTAATATTCTAATTTAAATTTTAAAATAAATCATTTGTTTTTTTACCACTTATTATTATTATATTGTTAAGACTTATTTTTTGTAACGACCAGTATTAGATGCTACAAATGCTTCCATCTAAGGGTTTGAATAAAAAATAAACCCGTAGATGCCGCACATTTGTCTGACAGATCGCATTTCAACTATATTTAATCAGATTTCATCCTTCTTTTTCAAACTCTATGTTTCACTACCATACATTTGGATTGGAACCAGGACTTAGGAATGGTATCTAACTAAGGAATAAATTCACATAATTTCGAGTATGTCCAAATACTTATACACAAATCTGGGTTTTATCGGCTTAGGAGTTATTTTTACATTTTTTGACATATCAACTTAGATGAAGAAGAATATGGAAATTTGGGTATTTCGGTATTAAGAGGGCTTAAGAACCAGCCTTTGACATCTCATAAGCCCTGTAAATACCTAGACTTCCATATTCTTCTTCATTTATATTGAAATGTCAAAAAAAAAATGAATAAATTATTTCTTTTTATTTTTGTTTATTGTCTCTGATCTATATATCTAAATAATAATAAATTGTTATTATTATTTCAAATACAACGATATTAATGAGGATATATTTAATAATTTAGCGATTGACTGGCGATCAACTGGTGAAATGATTTTGCACTGCGATGCATGAAATTTAAGGTATATATCACAGCTCGTTAGTAAGAATTTCGTAAAGTATTAATTATACTGTTAATAGCAATATTTCGGCACATAACTCGTAATGTTCATATATGCCCTCCAACAAAATGATACTTTATGTTGTTTATTACATAATACATTTCATGGCTTTGTCATTGCTCGTGTATGGTATGGAGTGTTAGACGCTGAGGGAATCGGAAAAGAAGAACAAGACTTTTGAATGTGGTGTTCGTGACCAATGCTGAAGATACCGTGTACGACGAGGAATATGTGTAAACTCCTCGATTCTCCAAGATCTGAACACTCAAAAGAGATGCTTAACATATGTTACAGAAGGGTCATTTTTGGGCACATCTTCAGAAGAACTCCTGATACTATTGAGAAAAAACATCAAGATGAGATATGTCGAAAGATAATATCAAAAGACTCTCTTACTGATTGTAGAAGTAGGGTCATTTTTGAGCATATCTCCAGGAGAAACTCTGATGCTCTTGAGGAAATATCAAGATTAGATGTGTTAAAAGTTGAATATCAAAAGAAATTCCAAACTATTGGTAGATCAAGGGTAATTTTAAGCACAACTCCAGAAGAAATTTGATGTCTTTAAAAAAATATCTAGATGAGATATGTTGAAAGTTGAATATCAAAAGACCCTCTTTCCAATTTTAGAAGAAGGGACATTATTGGGCACATCCCCAGAAAAACCCCTGATACCATTGAGAAAAAAATGTAGATGTGATGAAAACTGAATATAATAAGAAACTCTTACCTTATGGTAGAGGAACGGTCGCTTTTGGATACGTCTCTTGAAAATCTCAAAGCCTTGAAAGAAGAAACTAACTACATCGGATATATTGAAAGTCGAATATCAAAAGATGCTTAAATATTTGTTGAAAAAGGGTAATTTTTTGGCACATCTTTAGAAGAATCCATGATGCCATTGAGAAAAATATCTAAGTGGGATGTGTCGAAAGTTGGAGGGTCATTTTTGAACACAAGTCCAGAATAACTCCCGATATCAAATATTTAGCTGAGATGTGTTGGAAGTTGAATAGCAAAAAAGGCTTTTAACTGTTTGTAGAATGAAGGCAATTTTTAGGCATGTCTCTAGAAAAAATCTGTACGATATTTAGATGACATATGTCTAAAATTAAAAATTGAAAAATAGGTGTACAAATCTGGTTTCTTCCAGGAGTATTTTTTTTTAAATTCTGATATCTCAACGAGATGAAAAATAATATGGAAGTTTGGTATTTTACAGGGCTTACTACCTGTTATTGACTGGTTCAAGTGATTACTTTATACACGTGTAACATTCACCATTCTACCCATGATTGACAACCACACTTTTAAAATGTTAAAAACTCTAAGCCTTGTAAATATGCAGACTTCCATATTTTTTGAGATGCCATAATACGTTAAATTTATTTTGGATAAGCATTCGTATCTTCTATGCCAACGATCAATCCTAATTTTGCCTTAGGGATAACTTGGGAAATGATTTTATCTGTTAAGTGAAGATTGTCATTTCAACTAATTAAAATAAGTACATTGTCATCTGTCGCCTTATCAATTAATTTCAGTCGAGTAGGGCAACCATGCGCGTTGTCCGAAATGGGGACTGAAAGTTTTCACAAATTCGTTCATGAATATTTAATTTGTTAACAAATGAATATTTCTTCAACTTACTTTCAATATTCGTTTCATAATGGGAAAAAAGCAAAATATCAGTCACAAATATAAGAGAACGAGTCACGAAAATATAAAAAAAAAAACATCATGAAATAAAACTAGAACAATGATTTTTAACCAATTGTTGGGTAATATATACAAAATTAAACATGGGTAATATATCCGAAATTTCCAAAACCCAACAATTCAATATGGAATTCCACCAACTGTCGGCAGTTACAATAAATAAGATTTTTATTTATTGATTTGGCATTTCATTTGTAGAACTCATTTTAATTTATGTATTAATGAAACAATTGTCACAATATTAATTTTTTATGTGTTTTTGTTAATAAAATACAACTTAGTAGACTCAAAAAATCTATGTTTGATTTTAAAAATTAATATATAAAATAAGCTTTTTAACCACATTCATTTATAGCACTTTTCGCCAACGGGTTTCGACAAGAACTTTGTCATCTTCAGGGATGGACATGTACTAAGTACATGTTAACATTATTTATTCAATCAGACGCTGGATTCAACGGATGATATGTTAATAATATAGTTATCTCAACTTGATTCGAAACATCTAAATTCTCAACTGAGGGCAAAAATGGTTAGAATGGTGAACGTTATACAAGTATATATACGTTATACGTTATACGTTATGCATAATATGGCTACAGAGTATCTAAAAGAGCTATGTGGCAAGCATCTCTTTGCTGTTGCGGAACCGATGGTGTGGAATTCTCTTCCACCAATAGTTAGAATTAGTGATAGGTGAGATGATTTTTAGAAAAAAACTAAAAAAAGGCATTTATTCGATAAATCTTTCTTCATCTTCCTAATCCAATCACAGTGAAGCGCTCTTGAAGTAGTATTATACAAAATGGCGCAATAGAAATTATCCAAATTTATCGTCTTTTGTTAATTGGTAATTGGTATATTAATATGAAATTTATGTTTTTTTTAAATGTCAATTTGTAATTTATGTTTTTTAAATGTTCAAGTACTATCTACCCTCTGATTGCAAACGGCTATATATGGTATCAAACGTTTTGATCAATATCACTAGTCCGTCTTTGGTCGGTTGGAAGATATTGCTTTTTAGCAATAAGCCCGCCAATGTACTTTTCATTTTCTGTACATGAAGTTTAAATAAAATAAAATAAAATAAAATAATATATAACTTCAATCATCGTTCATTAATTGATTTTATAATGGTCACCCTACGATCATTCCGCTTCGGTAATATTATTAATTATTTTTCTTGTAAATCCTCACAAAGAAAATTAGCGCAGAGGCTTTAATAAGTTATCCTCGATAATTAATTTAACAGTCTGGCAGAATCTCTTGGGCAGAAGGAAAGACAACCGTCGTCTTAAAATTACTCGAGATAAGTTGAGGAAAACTTTAAGTCGATATTCGCCAATTTTGCAAGATTCGCCGAGTATTGCAATGGTGACAAATTTTGTATGGATTCAGATTTTGCTGCTTAAAATCCATTCCGGATACAGGGTGTAGGGGAAGCAATGGTGACCAATTTTACAAATATTGCACTCTTGATTTTATCCTTCTTCAAACCCTTATCCGCACCCGATGGTGCATAGGGCACTGCATCATATAATTGCAGTGTTATCTTGATCGTTAACACACGAAGGAAAGGAAAGCTCTCCGCTTCAGGTGCCAGTCCAGGGTAAAATCGAATAAATATGAGAGTGAAAAAACACTTACATTTATATGACTCCCCGTACTGGGAAACGAACCCGGGACCTCCAGTACGGTAGCCGAGCGTGCTGACCATCACACTACGGAGGTAGACAATACACTCTTCACTTACACGGTGCATAAGTTCTACGCGGTGCCGTGTAAAAAAAATATCTATACTACATAAAATGAAAATTAAAATATGGTGGACAGATTTTCTTGTAAAAAAAAAGAATTCAAAATATTAATTTTAAACCCTTATCCGCACCTCAATGGTGCATAGGGCACTGCATCATACATACATTTTGATCGTTAACAGACGAAGGAAAGGTGATCAGCCCTCCACTTCAGTTACCAGTCCAGGGTAATATTGAATAAATATTAGAGATAAAAATACAACAGAATTAAATAGATTTTTCTTTTTATATATTATTTTTCACATTAATTCATGTGTGAGTTATTGGCATCATCTATAGTTGAGAAACCTTTTTATTCTTTACCAGCAATTACTTACATATATGGAAATAAAGTAATTCTATTCCCTGTCCTTTCCTTTTCTTCTTTTCCTATCACTGCCATCTCCTTTTCTCTTTATCCCATCCTTGTCTCATGTCTCTTCCTTTATATAGACCTCTCTTATGCATAGTTGTGAAGAACTATGATTGGTACTCATGATTTTATTTTTTGTATTCTGTATATATCATATATTGTAACTGTTGTTCTTCCTTCCAATAAAATAAAATAAAAAAAAATAAAAACAGATAATGGCACGATGAAAAACGCATCAATTATAAGAAACGTATCATGATATATATTGATTCATGGAAACGCTAGATTGAAAGCAATAAAAGAGTAGGAGAAAATTAATACAGCTTATAAAAAATATATATACCGATATATATGTATGATAAAAATGACGATATTTTATTAATATCCACATTAAAATAATTAATATGCTATCTGATGTATTACAGCCATGCTTTGTTATCCAGTAATAAAATTCCTGGAAATAATTATGACCGTTTATTGATTTAGGTATGGAAACAATTAAAAGAAATGTACAGTTGCCAGGGGTGTATCAAATGCTTAAATAGTTGATCAACAAAATAAGAAAGGCTCGTTTCACTATATTTTATACATGTGTATTTAATAATAATAATAAAACCCTTATCCGCACCCCAATGGTGCATAGGGCACTGCGTCTTATAAACGCAGTGTTATCTTGATCGTTTACACATGAAGGAAAGGTGATCAGCCCTCCGCTTCAAGTACCAGTCCAGGGTAATATTGAATAAATATTACAGTGAAAAAATCACTCATATTTATTCTTACCCCCCCTGGGAATCAAACCCGGGTCCTCGAGAACGGTAGCCGAGCGTGTTGACCATTACACTATGGAGGCGGATATTTGTATTTATATATATATATATATATATATATATATATATATATATATATATATATATATATATATATATATATATATATATATATATATATATATATATATATATATATATATATATATATATAAATATATATATATAGTTATATATAAATATATATATATATATATATATATATATATATATATATATATATATATATATATATATATATATATATATATATATATATATATATATATATATATATATATATATATATATATATATATATATATATATATATATATATATATATATATATATATATATATATATATATATATATATATATATATATATGATAATGTAATGAAGTGAGGCATGGATTTGGCAAAAGAAGGAAGAAAGTAGACTGAATGCAGTCAAAATGCAACATTTCAGACGAATGCCCGGCAAAACGATATATGATAGATGCTTGCATGGTGATAAAAGGAAAGAATGCAAGGTTGAGGTAAGCATTATAAGTAAAATAAGGAAAGAAGATGGTTAGGGCATGTGTATCGAATGAGTGTATAAAGAACAGTAAAAAAATCGATTTGACACGAATGTGGTTGACAATAGAAGCAAAAGAAGACCAAGGATACGTGGCATGATCAAGTATTTAAAATAAATTTGTTTTATTATAAATAAAATATAATTTACAGCAAAATAAATATGTATCAAAATAATTCAATCAATCAAACAATCCGACATAATTTTCAAGTACAGTTCGCTTGCAAATAGGATTATTACATATTATTTTCAACAATTGTTGTATATAATATTTTCCAGACTCTCATGATGAATTCTGGGTCCATTTCAAATATTTTTCATGACCGTTAAAAACTTCATTTCGAGAAATAACGGCCAGCTATAACAGTGTTCCGCAAAGTGTGTGTCGTGGTGATTAGTTGGTGTGCCACGGAAAAAGTTACTTATAACTGATCGTAAATTAAATCTGAAATTTACCGAAACAGGTCTAGCACATTTTTGGCTGCATATAAAAAATGAATATCCACTGCTTTCAAAGCGTTCTATTGCAATTCTATGTATTACCATTTGCCATGACTTACTTGTGCGAATTGGGATTTTTGACTCTTACGATCAACGAAGTTATCAATTCAATTCAAACCCTTATCCGCACCCCAATGGTGCATAGGGCACTGCATTATAAAAAAACAGCGTTATCTTGATCGTTAACACACGGAGGAAAGGTGATTAGCTCTCCGCCTCAAGTACCAGTCCAGGGTAATATTGAATAAATATTAGAGTGAAAAAATCACTTTTATTTATTCCCCCCCCCCCCTTGGAATCGAACCCGGGACCACCAGAACGGTAGCCGAGCGTGTTAAAATATTGATCGTCTGTGCTCAGTTAAGCAGGTTCAGATTTTGCATTAAACATAATATCATATGTAATATAATTTTTTGCATTTTATTAATTTGAATTATTAATCAATATTAAATAAACTTTATTTTTATCTTTGGTGTACCTCTGAAATTTCTTAATTTGGCGGGTGTGTCTTGAACAGAAAAAGTTTGAGGAATACTGAGCTATAACGGGAGGGATTCAGGAAAATAGTCACTAAGAACATTTAATATTACGGTTCAATTTGCTTGATAATGCTCAGTTTATTTATCAACGTTTAAGTATTTATATAAAACCTTTTTCCATTAAACTATCGAAAGGATCTTTGATAATATTTAATACGGTCTCTTCAATATCGAATCTCACTTACGTGAAAATATTTTTGCTACCCTTGGGAATGATTTTTCATAAAAGAATAATAAATTTTACCCTCTTATGGGAACTTACCCATAATAACGAAATTGAACGGTTTCCCTTTTTTAGACTTTACGGGGAATTTCGTATCTGGGAATTTTTCTCAATGGTCTTCCTAAAATATTTAATGATAGACAACCACCCACCCGAAATTTTCGGAACTCCTGTATATATCATAAATTACAAGACGCTTTACGTGGGAGTTCACTGGAGCCATCTATGGTTGGTTCGAGAAACATTTTATTTGGAAGAGACCGTTTTATTTTCGATGTTCGCAAGATCCTAGTTGGATTATTTTACACATTGGGAGACGCCTGAGAACATGATTTTTAAGTTTTACGCAGTTTATACGTAATTTGACCAGGTTATTTTAATTTAAACTCTTATTCACGTCTTGAGATTTATTTTTATTTTATTACTATTTTATCCACAAAATTATGGTTGTGCTCATTCAGCATATTTGTTACATGTAGTTTTTCTATGTGATTCAGCGTATTTGTCCGAGTTAAATTTTCTATGTGATTCAGCGTTTTGTCCGAGCTAATGTTTCTATGTGATTCAGCGTATTTGTCCGAGCTTAATTTTCTATGTGATTCAGCGTATTTATCCTAGCTAGTTTTGCTATGTGATTAAACATATTTGTCCGAGCTAGTTCTATGTAATTCAGCGTTTCCTTTTTTTGCCTTTAACAATATAATTTCTATCAATATAAACTATTATATCTTTTATTATATAACATTAAACCACGAGTGTAAGTCCCTTTCCAAGCACAAGAGCACAGACTCTTTTATGGAGAGGCACAGCGAATCAAAATATAAAAGTTCTCCATATGTATAAATGATTCAAATGTATTATGTTATAAATAAAAATGTAAATATATTAAATAAAAAAAAATAATTTAATATGATTTAAGTACAAATATGTATATTATATTATATTAAAACAATCAAAAGATCCCACAAAGACATGGCCTGTGTGTGGGTATACATCACTTTTATTTGTTTGACACCCCCCCCCCATTGGAATCGAACCCTGTTCTGCCATAACGGTAGCCGAACGTGCTGACCATTACACTACGGGGGCGGAGGCGGACTTTTGTAATATAAAATGCAAAAGTTTTTTCCAAGAAAAAGCGATATTTCAACGCATTATTAAAAATCTTTTTCCGAGTGAAAAAATTCCCAACGGCGTTCCGCGAAGGAATTTAATTTGATCACAGTTCGGTCCTTATTTAATTTCTTCGGATCTTAAGAGAAAATCTTTAATTTCTAAAGGTGATATCCTAATGGGGTTATGGAAAATTTTCCTGTTTTAATAATTCTTTTAAATACCTCCCATTGGTACAATATTCTTTAATATGACTTTTTTAGGTTACTCTGAATATTTTATTTAAGAAAGAAAATAATCCTTATTTGTTTGGTGGTAATCTGTGACTTTTCAGTGGAATAAAGCTAATCCTTTGAGGTTTTAAATATTACAAAGCATTTTTTTTAAATGTGAATAATAATATTTTTCTGGTTTGCAATATTTAAAGCATCAAAGGCTTTAAATTTTGTATAAAATTAAAAATAACTTACTCATATAAATAATAACAAATAACTTGCAAGCTATCACCCCGATTTTCCGCAGGGGAAGACAAAGAGAATAGAACGCAACACGAATCTGTATTTTCAAACGTATTTGCCTCTTCCACATTTACGCATCTTCTCATACATACCGGCAGATTTTTCCAACTCCTGACTTGATCATGCCTAGTATGTAAAACACTTGGATAAGCCAAGTTTTCTTCGGTCTTCCACATTGTTTATTCCAACTACATTCGCCTCATATATTTGCTTTCTCGTTTTTTATTCACTCCTTAATACACATGCCTAAACCATCTCAACATACTTTCTTAATTTTATTGATAATGCTTATCTTAGTATTGCGATAAATTCCTTTTACCACCATTCAAACTTATATGTATATATATATATATATATATATATATATATATATATATATATATATATATATATATATATATATATATATATATATATATATATATATATATATATATTTATATTTATATATATAAATATATACACATATATATATATATATATATATATATATATATATATATATATATATATATATATATATATATATATATATATATATATAAATATATATATATATATATATATATATATATATATATATATATATATATATATATATATATATATATATATATATATATAAATACATATATATATATATATATATATATATATATATATATATATATATATACAGAATTTTATTGGTTTATGTATTTTTTATGACGTATGGAATCGAATGCAACGCGCATACCGAAGTAACCAAAAAAGCGCTCAAAAAAAGAGTGTAAAAAATTAAGTCTCTAAGGAGCATATCTGGTAAGAGTCTACGAGAAATATGCGAGATCGAAGATGAAGTTAGGTGGGAAAGACAACGAAGAAGATAAAGGCATGCGCATGTGAGGAGAATGAAATCATCCAGACTCCCCCACATTACACTGCAAGGCCAACCCCAAGGTAAAAGACTCCCGGGCCGACCACTAAAGAGATGGATTGACAGCTAGAAATTTACATCGCAGAAAGCTTATTTATATTAAAAACAGGCAACAGGCCTACATCAAGAAGAAGATGAAAAAAATTGGTATATTTTTCTTTTAAAATGAACACATTCTTTCTTTTAAATGAAAATATTTATAGTAACAGGTAAAAGCACATAATTAGTGATTTACGATATGGCATTTTTACATTCAAATCAATCAGATAGCGAACACGATTCAAATTTAAACAAAGAACAGAACAAAAAAAGTAAAGCGCTCTACTAAAATCAATAGAGTTGCGTTTTACGAAACGAGCTTTGAAAAAAATGTTTCGTGTTAACATAAAATAAAACTAAGAATTAAAAACCGGATATTCGTAAAATTATTTTTAAAAAAACATTAATATATACAGGGTGTAGTAAAAAAAGGATACTTATATGATTAATAAATAATAAATTATCATTTTCACGAGATAAAGTTCGGTTATAATTTGAATCCAGCTCATTATCTTGTTTCTTATTTCAAAGGTCTCAAAGTAAGCCGTTTTTACAATAATATAAATATTTTCTCATCAACAGGTGAAAATACAAACTCTTCATAGTTCGTATTTTCGTCTGTATTTATTTATTTAGAAGAGGGATTTTAACTCTTATATTTGTTTAGTATCACCCTGGACTGGTACAAAAAACGTAGGGCCTTGCCTTCATGCAGTTAATGATCAAGATAACACTGCGTCGCTACGATTCAGTGCTCTATGCACAATTTTCCTAAAGATTAGGGGTTTAAAAAAATTAAATTCAGAACGATATATATATGTATATATATATATATATATATATATATATATATATATATATATATATATATATATATATATATATATATATATATACATATAAATATATATATATATATATATATATATATATATATATATATATATATATATATATATATATATATATATTTATATATATATATATATATATATATATACATATATATATATATATATATATATATATATATATATCGTTCTGAATTTGAAGATTGCGAGCTCCCCCATAATGAAAATCATTAAAAAAAGAAAAAAACCAAAGAAAAATGCGAGGTTTTTTTATAATTTTATTATTTATTTATTATTTTTATTATTTTATTACTCCATTTTGTATTTTTAATATATTATTTCGCTTTTAATTTTAGTTTCAACCGCATTTCCGAACGTTTCCAATTCATGATACAAGCCATGCTTCACACTGAAGGTTAAACACGGCCTGAACACAACGTGCTCCCAAGTACCAAAGTTGAACTTCAGGGTTCGGCGGATTGCATGTCTCACGCGACCGGTCGACCTTAGGCGCGCAGGGGAATATGGTCTCAACGTGCAATGTCAAGAGAACTAGTATAATGTACGGCGTTTATGCTTCCTAGGGCTTAAAATGAATGCTAATTTTATTACAATTTTCAAATTATTACGTGTTTACCGTAGGTATGTTAACACATGTTTTTAGTAACCATACTATGTCGTTGTGATTTTTTTTGCGTTGACAGATAACAAAAATTGTACAAAGAATCGTTTTAAATGATTCACAATGTTTTTGGGTATGTCCAAAACCTTCTTCACAAATCTGAATAATTAAAAAAAAATCATTGCAATCATAGATGGCACTAGTTTACTAAACGTAAAGCGACATAAGAATTGTGATATACTACCTTGTTAAAAAGTTATCGGAATCACCACCGTGTGTGGCATTGATTTGAGTTTTGTTTTTTTTTCTTAGGTTGCTACATCTGTCATTCATATTTTATGAAATTTTAAGCTCGATAGCTTGACATTTGTAAAAGTGACGCCATACTGAGTAAGTACATGTGCGTTTTTTCGATTTTTTACAATTTTGAGAAATGGAATGGCTACAACAAGTTTGTATGAAATTTTGCGGTTTTAGTGGTGTGACGACATTGAATATGCTAGAAATGTGTTTTAGCAACGATACTCTGAAGAAAACGAACGATTCAGAAGTGGCCATGAGTCCGTCAACGATGATGAACGCAATGGCAGGCCTTTGACATCGAAAACCGGCAAAAACATTAACAAAATCAAAGAATGGATGACCTTAAGCCGCAAATTGATAATAAGAGAGATGGCTAAGGAGTTGGGTATCGCTTTTGGATCCGCTCAAGACGTTTGGGTGAAGCTATTGGCCAAAAATACCAGATTTGTGGGAAAACAACTCGTGGATCTTGCACCGCGATAACGCACCGTCGCACAATGCCATCGTTATCCGTGGCCATTTGGCTAAAAACGGAACGAATACTATCCAATAAACCACCGAATTCACCTGATTTGGCTTCCTGCGTCTTTTTCTTATTCGGTCGACTCAAGAAATCGTTCCCAAGACGCTTTACAGCATCCGAGATGAGATCATGGAAAAATCGAAGGTGGCTCTGATGGCCATACCGTACACCAATTATAAAAAATGTTTCGAGAATTGATCAAGCCTTGGCATATAAGTGCGTTGAAGTCGATGGGGTGTGCTTTGAAGGGAACAATATCGATTTTGATGAATCTTGTAATTTAAATTTTCTGAACACATTCCGGGAACTTTTTGATCAAGGTGGTATGCATGAGTTCCAAAAATTTCAGGTTGTGAATCATGGGTAGAATGGTGAATGTTACACATGTGTATAGTGATCACTTAAACCAGCCTATGACAGGTCGTAAGCCCACTTGTTATCTCCAATAAAGAGACTAAAGCTCTTGTGCTTGTAGGACTTGAAGCTTGGAGAGCTTTGTACTTATACTAAATCATATTATACTAAAACATACTACAACTTATAAATAAAATCTTATTAACATTAAAATTGCGTCTACTTAATATTAACTAAAATCTGACTTATCTAACTAGTCCATAGGTTGCTTATTCAAAGGAACCTATATTTGAAGGGGACATTCCCATACATTTTATAACCTAGTTTGAAAAATTATTAGGCACTCGCATTCATTGATTTTAAAAAGGATACAGGCTTCCAAACACTTACTTGCATTTTAAAAAATTCATTCAAACGAATTTACTTCACAACTCCTTGATAATCAAGTAGCCATAAAATATAACGTTATCATGATCTTATTTGAAATAAATGACCTATATCTCACGTTGCTTTCACTTCAACAAAAAGTATTTCCTTTATAATCGGAAAAACTGGCGCCATTACAGGTCAGTAGGTCACATATAGGAGGGAAAATGGAAAATAATATTTCTTTATTTCCGCCGGGCATTCCACGAAACAAAAAGCTATCTCAAATCAGACATAGGCATAAAAGATGAAAATGTTATCACCGCTTTAAGACATAAGATGTATGTATATGAAGATGGTATCGAGACTTAAAAAAAATAGTACAGGGATGGTTCGATCTTACGAGTATTCAAAAAAAATAATTTTCGTTTTGGCATCTTTACAAAGATGAAGAAAAATTTGGAAGTCTGTGTTTGCACAACTTATGACCTGTCATAGGTTGTTTAAGGAATAACTATTAAGTGGAGAAAACCAGATTTTTTTTTTAAATATTTTTTTCAAATATATTTATTAGAGAGGTGGAAACGTTATGTTAAAATATTTTGTATATTTACCAACCGTGTATTTAAATATGTATTTCGAAACAAATTTTTCGTTTCATAAAAAAAAAATAATAATTTTATGTTTTAAATATTGTAAGCATTAACTTTGTGGATCATATTGATATATTATTTCGAGAAATAAAAATACTTTGTGTTCTGATCCACTCATATTTTTATTAACCAACTAGTTTCGGCAACAACCTGTTGCCCTCTTTAGGGTTTAATTTATTATTAAGTAATAAATTAAACCCTGAAGAGGGCAACAGGTTGTTGCCGAAACTAGTTGGTTAGTAAAAATGTGAGTGGATCAGAACTCAAAGTATTTTTATTTCTCGAAATAATATATAATATTTTTAAATTAATATTACCCTGAAATGGTTCCTGGAGCACAGGAGTGATCACCTTGCCTTCATGTAAGTTACCAAGATAACAATCTCAGTGCATAGGGCAATGCATTATATTGACGCATTCTATTGATTAATACATTGAATAATAAGAGTGAATTAATTTGCCGAATGACTTTAAAAATATACATATTGCGTAATAAAATTGGCGTCCTTCCGAGTTCACTAATACTAAAACTATCCTTTACATCAAGGGTTAGTATAGTATTTTTTATATTAAAAGCATTGATAACTTTGTGGTATGGTAATAAAACTCTCTATGTTATCATCCATTGTTTATTTTGTGTAATACCACTTTTATAAACATTGATAAAATATATAAGTGGTATTACATAAAGTAAACAATGGATAGTAAAAAGAGTAGTTGATGTAGTGCTTAAATAAATGCCATATATTTTTAACATTCATAACATTAATTTGTGATACTTTTTTTTTTAATCTTCTAAAAACACCCTTATTTATAAGAAAGGCGCTTTGCTTATCCGAATACACGCGTGCGTATAATAATACGTTATACCTTATGGGGTAGATGGAATCGACAAATAATCCTCTTTGAGCTAACACTAGGATTAACCCTTGTCTCGCACACATCTGATAACCCTCAAACATAACCGTCTAGCCTGGAGGGTTCGTTTAAATAAAAATATAAAAAGGTTCTATTTTTTATGTGGCGTGTAAAAAAATCGTTAAGCTAGTACTCTGGTAACCTTTTATTTTATTTCTTTAGCTTTTATTACATTTAATACAAACTATTTTTTACAATTGCAAACCAAGTTAAATTAAAAAATTAAGTTTTTTAGCCAATATGTTAGCAATTCATTTAAAGGTTAATAATTTATATTATTTAGTTAAAATATATTTTTCTCTTTTTCTTGTGTGTAAATTAGGTTAAAATAGTTAAAAACAATAAAAAATGTATCCAAAAAGAACTCCACCGACATGACACACAAAGTAGCTTGGTGGGTCTTTGCAAAATATATTTTTTTAAATGTTTTAAATTATGATTTAAATGAATGTATACAATTTATGTTAATAAAAACATATATATATATATATAAATATATATATATATATATATATATATATATATATATATATATATATATATATATATATATATATATATATATATATATATATATATATATATATATATATATATATATATTTACATATATATATATATATATATAAATATATATATATATATATATAAATATATATATATTTATATATATATATATATATATATATATATATATATATATATATATATATATATATATAAATATATATATATATATATTTATATATAAACCTTGATTAAATGTTTAATATTTTAGATTCATCCAAACCACACTTTCAATTTGGATACGTCCAAATATTATTTAATATAATATAATATAAACGTTAATTTTGTACAAATATTTTGCTGGCTTTGGTCGCTAACAACTTTAAAATATTGCTTTGAAGTTGATTTTCTCTCGATTTTGACCTAATTCTCCGATATCCGACACAAAAAATTATTAAAAAAGAAATTTAAATTTTACTGAAATCATAATTTCAGATAAATACTCTGAACTTCAAATAAAACCACTTCCTTTGATAATAATAAATTAATAAAATAATGTCTGTAAAGCAGGTCGACAAATTAGCCGCAGAAATATCAAATAGTGTTTTCAAAATTAGTTTTAAATATGGCCAATGAAATTGGTAGAAACCGATTGGTTTACATCAAAGTGTAAGAATTTTATTTTATTTAAGTAGTGTGAGAATGTCATTACTTAATTTATATATATATATATATATATATATATATATATATATATATATATATATATATATATATATATATATATATATATATATATAAACATTTGCATTTGAGTTTATTACAATTAAAAATACTTACCTCAACTTCACCAACTTTACCATTCACCATTCAAACATCTATCATACATCATATGCCTTAAAAAAATACAAAGAATACTCGATTGTTAGTTTGAAAATAAATGCATCGTTTCAGAAGGAGACTATTCTGAGGAAACATCTATCGTACATCGCTCTACAGCACATTCGTCATCGTATTTCGACTGCATTCAGTCTGCTTTTATCCATCTTTTTTCAACTTCATTATTTTTTTAAAACGTATTTATAAACATAATAAGAATGAAACCAGGACTCTGTTGTGTACTTCAAGTAAAGTATTTTTTTATATACTAACAATAATTGCTATTATTAGACATGTACTCCTCGACCTAATAATAGCTCCTAATAATAGTCCTCATATACTAATTATCTTTAGTATATGAGGACATTTTGTAAATATTTTTAGTCATTGTTTGATAATGTCCTAAGAAGACGAAACGCGTCACGTATTAAGATATACATAAATAAATGTAGAGTTCAATCCAACAAAAACCTTGTTTTATTTTGGATATATTACCCAACAATTCAATATGGAATTGTACCAACTGTCTGCAGTTACAATAAATATTATTATTATAATAATTAATTAAATTTTTCATTTTTTCTTTTTAATAATCTAATTTTTTGTGGAACATTATAAAAAATTTGTAGAGTAGAACTCAAACTATGTTTTTAATTCACTTTTTTCCAACTGTTTTTCATAAGAACCTTATCATCTTCATAAATTGATATGTACCATTCATTTGGATAGTGGATCTCATTCTCATTGTTTCTAGCTGCTGGTGGAGTATTCTCACGTCATTGATCAAAGGCATGCTTGCCAAATTTCAAACGCACATTTCATAATTCGTATATGTAAAGTATATTTTGTTTATAATAATCATTTATCACATACTAATTCACTTCGTAAACCACATATTCAAAAATTTAATCCCACATTTATATAGGATATCAATTTACAACATTTTGAGTGTGTCCAAATACTTGTTCACAAAATCTGGATTATCTCCAATAACATGAGTTATTTTCATATTATTTTTTGACATGTGTAAAGTGATCACTTAAACCAGCCCATAAGTCAGCCCCGTAAATGCCCAGACTTCCATATTCTTCTTCATTTTTGATGAGATGTCAAAAAATAATTAGGATATCAATGTTTTCTCCAGACACATTCGCCAAGTTGAATATATATTTTTTTATAATACTCAAAATGATTTTGTTGCTTAGTAAAACAAAGACAAAATAAATTTATCAAGAGCTTAACGTCACCATCCTGATTTATCAATGTTACACACTATTTTATCTGCCAAACAATTTAAAATTTGATAAATTAAAGGAATGTTTTTCTTATTTACCTATATGCCTGTATTAATCCTCGTAAGATGTCTAGAGGAATATCAAAAAAATAATTGATGCTATTGAAAGATAACATGATTCGAAGGCATGACCTAAGTGACCAAGTAATCGAAGGACCTACAATCTGAGAAAGAGGAGAGCTGACCCCAACATTCTACAACTACGACATATTGGGATGAAGCCAGGGAGAAGAAGATATTATGAATATTATTTTTACAACATTTTGAGTGTGTCCAAATACTTGTTCACAAAATCTGTATTATCTCCAATTACAGGAGTTTTTTGAAAATAACTCCTGTAATTGGAGATAATCCAGATTTTGTGAACAAGTATTTGAACACACTCAAAATGTTGTAAATAAATTGTCTGGTCAAATTATAAGCTTAAATAATAAAGAGGAAAATGGTATTTTCTGGCGTTTCTCATGTGTGTGATTATAATCCAGGATTCGGATCTCACATACTAATATAAGAGTTTCTGCTTAGTAAAAAGCTTCTTTACATCTCACCAATAGATGTCTCTAGTGAAGTTCTAGTGATTCAAGAACAAGGTTTCTAAATTGGTTCATATATACAGAACTTCCAAGAATTTGAGTAGTGTGGTTGTCAATAATGGGTAGAATTGGTGAATGTTACACGTGTGTAAAGTGATCACTTAAAACAGCCTATGACGGTCGTCAGCCCCGTAAATGCCCAGACTTCCATATTTTTCTTCATCTTTGATGAGATGTCAAAAATAATATTATTTTTTATTAATTTATTCAGGAATTGACCCTTAACAGCTTTATATCCTGCCAAGCTCAGTACCCAAAAGCACGAATAAGTACACTACAGGGAAAGATAAATTGTATGGACCTCTACTGACATCCAAGCATGAATAATTTTCCCCCCTTATTTCGTTATTACTTAAAAAGGATTTACGGTCAGCTTTGAGATAGAAAAATTTGAATGAAGCAGAAGACACGAATGACTTATTCATAAAAATGTACGAAAAAAAATACCCTTTTTCCTCAGCTAAGAAAATCCGTTTCAATTAGGATTAAATCGATCAGGAATTCCGAGTTCCAACGATGTCACTCAATTGAAAATGAAGAATGTATTTGAAGACAATTTTTACCCAAAAAGAAGTTATTTTAGATATAAAGCACTTGTATAAGATCTCTTTTTTTGAGTTGAGTCTGCCTCCGTAGTGTAATGGTCAGCAGGCTCGGCTACCGTTCTGGAGATCCCGGGTTCGATTCCCAAGGGGGGTAAAATAAATATTAGTGATTTTTTCACTGTCATATTTATTCAATATTACCCTGGACTGGTACCTGAAGCGGAGGGCTGATCACCTTTCCTTCATGTGTAAACGATCAAGAAAACACTGCGTTTATATGACGCAGTGCCCTATGCACCATTGGGGTGCGGATAAGGGTTTTATTATTTATTATTATTATTTTTAAGTTTATTAATGTAAGCACGACTTATCATTTTCGAGAACAAGAGATATTTTCATCCACACGAGAAAACACGAAATCAGTTTGTTTTATAACCTGTTGAAGAGAACATCTTTAGTTCTCAAAACTAGTTGAAATGGCATTAATTAACTCTGGTAAGTGGTGTCAAACAAGTGTAATATTTTTATTCTTAAATCTTCGTTATTTCACAAAATAATAATTTTTATATTACAAAGTTAAAATAATCTCATTTTTAACATATAAAATCAATATACCTTCATTTAAATATATCATAATATATTTTATGTATAATTTACTGTATGCAAATAACCCTTGGGTGACAAGTTGCCTTATTCGTCTTATTTTAACCCATATGTTCACCCAATTGTGCAAAGAATACTTTATGGTATACAAATAGTGCTATCTGGATCGTAAAATACATGTAATACGTAAAAAACAGGTGATCAACACTACTTTTTAAGTAGTTATCAGTTCTAAGTAATATTCAATATTCAGTGTAATTTTATTATATTTTTTTACGAGTGCTTTTGGTTCTCACAAAAAAAAACATTGTTTAATAATAATAATAATAAAGATGCTAGAGGAGATACGATACATAAAATAATAGCTGAAATTATCCGATCTGTATTAATTCAATCATATTTAAATGTGAACGATAAAAATTATTGTTGACTTTAAATATTTAACTATATAATGAAAATCATATAAATAACAAAATAAAATAAAAACATTACATGTCTTCTAATGATTAAAAGTATAATTCCTTTCAAAATTATATGAAATTGTATGAACGAAGAATGTGTATTATGAGATTTAGCTTTTCATTAAAATTCAAACAAAAAAATTACGTTTTTCCACAAAATTAATGAAAATTTAATATTGCTTACAAATAAATATATGATAGAAAAATAATAAAAAAGTACGTACTCGCATATGATGAAAAGAAAATGAAATCAAATTGACATCCTCAAGTATAATTTTCCTTGGTAACAAAACAAGTTTATCATGGATAATAATCGTATAATTTTACTTTTGTATATATTTTCCTTACAGAGTGCCTTATAATACAGTAAAAATTACTGGGGGTAGATTTATGGCGCCTTGAGCAGGCTACGAAATATGAATTGGAGGAAAATTAGGGGAAGTTTTCCCGCAATAAAAATAAACACCACATAAAGGTCGTATTGTGTGTAGGGGTAGTTTTCAGATCCCACGACTTGATAATAAATTTGAAAATAAACATCGCAGGTTTTAATAACAGTGTGTTGGTGGAATGTCACGTATTTCGATTACCGCAATATTTAAGGAACTCATAGAG
Organism: Brachycentrus maculatus; assembly: GCF_059751285.1. Taxonomy (NCBI): domain Eukaryota; kingdom Metazoa; phylum Arthropoda; class Insecta; order Trichoptera; family Brachycentridae; genus Brachycentrus; species Brachycentrus maculatus. The sequence goes on from NW_028281202.1 coordinate 59,975, forward strand.
AGGGTGGATTGTAATATGCAAAAATGTAATATGGTACAAATAAAATTATGAATATGAATGTATATGTACTATATGTATATATATTTGTAAAAAAGATAATGTTAAAATTTCGTTTTTAAAGCTTTATAATTTCCAAGACATTTTTTTTTAAATGGGTGTAAAATGTATGCATAAATGTCATATAAAACTGCCATATTGGTACCTGTAATTTTCAAAATTTCTTACAAATCAGACGTCCACTTTTGCATCTAAAGAAATATCACATATTCAAGACTCACTCTTTTCAAGAACGTCGCAAATCAAAAATCGTCAATTTTCAGTTGTGGATGTTTTCGAAATGCCCAGAAAATGTACTATATCCCAGCAAAAGAGGCATATTTTTAACTGAATGTTTACCCGCCTGAGGGCAAAAAATACTGTTTTTGCATTTTGAAGAAACGGTATTGTTTAATTTTTTTTTTAAATAAACTAAATATTTATCAAATGGAGAAAAAAACCTTCAGACTTTACCTAAAAAGATCTGTTGCACAGTAAAATAATCAATAATAGGCTTGATATTTTTTTTAATACATTGTGTTATATTTTTAAACATTAAAAACGTTCTCCTGAAAAATCAAGTTTTTTGAATTATCACGTTCTTAAAAGGAGTGAGCGATATATGAGTAGGTAGGTGATTATGTTTTTTTTGCAATACGTAAGCGAGGTAAGTCTCCGAAATTTATGTCATATATATCTAATTTGAGACATTTAATGCTATCGTGTTGGAGGTCCCAGGTTCGATTCCCAGTAGGGTATACATAGAAGATAAAAATGATTACCTTGCAAATGCTCCTATTCTCGGAGGACGTTTTTTTCTACATCCCCGACTCCAAGTTCCTGCAAATAAAACAAACAATAAAATAAGTGTTAGTAAACAAATCCGCCTTTTATTTTTCAATTTATGTCCGCCTCCGTAGTGTAATGGTCAGCACGCTCGGCTACTGTTCTGTAGGTCCCGGGTTCGATTCTCAAGGGGGGTAAAATAAATTTAAGCGATTTTTTCACTGTTATATTTATTCAATACTACCCTGGACTGGTACCTGAAGCGGAGGGCTGATCACCATTCCTTCGTGCGTAAACGATCAAGATAACACTGCGTTTATATGACGCAGTGCCCTATGCACCATTGGGGTGCGGATAAGGGTTTTATTATTTATTATTATTATTAACAAATCCATATCTCCTATTTGCCGTTAAAAGTAAAAGCTTTACCTACCAAAAAACCATATAAGACCCACTGAGTTGAAGGCCCTTTGACTGATCGCAGACGTAACACTTGGTGACAGAGAAAGGAACTCGAAAATAGGGAGAATCTGTATAAAAAAGATGTTTTACGATGGAAAAGAGAAGATGCTTTTGGAGAGATCATGTGGGAAGAGCAAGTTCAAATCGAGTGGTGTGGATAGCAGCAGACGAGTGCATAACAGGTATCAGACCCTCATTTATATATATATATATATATATATATATATATATATATATATATATATATATATATATATATATATATATTTATATATTTATATATGTATGTATATATATACATTTATATATATATATATATATATATATATATATATATATATATATATATATATATATATATATATATATTTTATATATATATATATATATATATATATACATATATATATATATATATATATATATATATATATATATATATATATATATATATATATATATATATATATATATATATATATATATATATATATATATATATATATATATCTACATATAATATTTTTCCAAGATAAAATAAATTCAAATAATGATAGCACTAGACCCCATTCGTAAAAAGTGTTACATGTGTGGAAACATGTTTCGATATTTTTTTCTATTATTGGAACAAATATTCTTGAGTGCTTGCGAAAATAAAGAATGAAATCCACATATTGACTGCTATTTGAAACCGAAAGCAAGTTGGTAAATTTATTTGGTATATTTGCATTTATTTTATTATAAATTTACCTAAGAATTTATTTAAATATCGAAAGTACAACTCAATTGCGTTATAAAAGAAGAGTGCTGAATATTCAGTTACATTTTGATTTGTGACAATTTTTCTCAATTTTGTCCAAATTCGAAGTTATATGAATGTTGAATGAATCAAAATAATAAGAAATCGATTTTATTATATTTAAGATATTATAACAATATTTAATTTCTTCTACTGAAGGTTTTGTTTAAATTTGCTTGATTTTGAAAACGGCTTAACGGTTGAAGAATAAATAATGGTTAGTGAATAATAAATGAATTGAAACCATAAAAATTATTTTTATAACACTTAGTAATTATGTGTATCTACTATTCCAATGTCATATTATACATACCACTCTGTTTTTAACCAAATACCACAATTTAACCGTCCAAGGTTTTGTTTAAATTTTTTTGATTTTGAAAACAGTTTAATGTTTGATGAATGTATGGTTAATGAATAATAAATGAATTGAAACCAAAACAAATGTTATGAATATTGAAAGCATTAACTTTGTGGATCATATTGATGTATTATTATAGTAATAAATTAAACCCTGAGAGGGCAACAGGTTGTTGCTGAAACTAGTTGGTTAATAAAAATATGAGTGGATCAGAACACAAAGTATTTTTATTTCTCGAAATAATATACAAAAACAAATGTTTTTTAACAGTTAGTAATTAAGTGTATGTGTGTATCTACTATTCCACATTCATATTATACAAACCACTCTGTTTTTAACCAAATACCACAATTTAACCGTCCAAGGTTTTGTTTAAATTTGTTTGATTTTGAAGATAGCTTAATGGTTAATGAATAATTGGTTAATGAATAATGAATGAATTGAAACCATAAAAATCATTTTTGTGACAGTTAGTAATTAATTGTTCACATGTGTGTATCTACTATTCCAAATTCATATTATCCATACCACTCCATTTTTAACCAAATACCACAATTTAACCATCATGAATACAATTATTTTCTAGCGCGTATTGTAATTTAGATATTCGTTTTATTTAGAACAGCGAATGCGGTGATGACATTTAAACAATGCCTTATTATATAATACAATTAAAATACAATAAATGAATTATTTTAATCTCACAATACGCAGGGAAGAGGGAAGGGTAGTGTTCAACCTTCAATTGTAGAATAATATCTTCAATTCATAATTAAATGTACATATCGTTATAAAACTGGTTCAAATTGAATATTTTGAATAATTTATGTAAAATATGGAAGTCGTATTTGATTTGAAATGCTATAAAAAAGGACGCACCGTCTTAAAATCCCTCAAATTATTACAAAATTTTGTGGTAACCTTTAGATATATAAATATTGAGATAATTTTGTTATTTTAGGCATTAATACTGAAAACGAAAATTATGAATTAAAGTTTATTTTAATATTTTATATTAATTTGGCATTTAAAGTTTGACAATTGCCACATATGGAATAGAGATCCGAACAGACAGCGAGAACTAAGTATCTTTTCTACTTTAGAAATAAGGACATTGAATTGCATAACCGGAAACCTTATGTTCTTACCTCATGTTTTTCTCATTTATTTATTTTCAATGTGCTTTTTATGCCTATTTATTATACCTGTTTATTATTTTGAAAATTTTCCAGGTATTAGTTTGGTTATTTTTTTAAATATCTTTTTTGTAACTTTATTATTTGTGTTCCAGTCTTGTTAACCTTAATCCCATGTCCCAAAATGATAAAAAGAAATTACTCATCGGGAATATTATATATATATATATATATATATATATATATATATATATATATATATATATATATATATATATATATATATATATATATATATATATATATATATATATATATATATATATATATATATATATATATATATATATATATATATATATATATATATATATGACTTTTGTATGTTATATGTTTTGAAAATTAATAAACAGGCTAAGATACCAATTAAGAAACACGTCAATTCGGAAAATGTGTAGTACGGAGGATATAGTCGGATGGGGAAGATAGTGAAGATGAATCTGGAATGCCCATGTCAATATAATGCATGAAGATTGACTGGCCCGAATCGCTCTTCAGGAGAACCCAGAAGAAAGAAGACCACCGGAAGACCTCCAAAGCGATAGCGTAACAGCTACCAGTCCACATAACAAGAGACGTATAACGGAACAAACAGATCCGAGGATCTATCTAGAAAAAGAAGCATTTTAAAGTCTGGTCGCTGGACATGTTGAAAGCTGTCCCACCGCATTCCCAGATCTGATACAGAAGCATCTAGGCTTCCTGACAGACCTTCTCTTAAAAACCTTTTTTTTTGTTTATGAACTACGTTTCTGAACTTATAGAAAATGTGTAATAAAATTATATGCCGATTTTACAGTGAAGATACATTTAAAAGCTTTCAATATCTTTAAAAATTTCAACAACCTCCCTTTAGAAATTAAAAATGTAAAAGACAAAAACACTCTAAAAAAGAAACTAACGAACACTACAATCATAAAGAGGCTATACAACAGAAAACTAAACAAGATAACTCCCTTGTACCGTATAAATAGAAAATGATCCCCAGTAATATTTTTTAAATGTATAACATGATACGATAAACAAAAATAAGAAGAAAAAGGTGCATCTCCAAGCACAAGAGCCAATTCGTTTTTTGGAGAGGCTCAGCGCAACTTAAATTATATGATTTTAATAAGTAGGAATATATAGAACTTAAATTTTAAACAAAAATTAAACTATATTATAAAATAAATAATAAACATTAAAAAATCTCTATTACTCCAATCTAAATAAATACAAGTTTGTAAAACCACCACCAAATATTCTAGAAGTGCCCAGGTGTAGGCAGTGAAAGAGATTAGTAGTTAGTTAGTTGAGTCACAACGGCGTGCTAGTACGACACTAATGTATGAAAGCGAAACATGGAACTGGCAAAGTTGAAATGCGCTCCCTCAGACGAATGTGTGGAAAATCATTGTATGACAGAATTAAAAACGAAGATATAAGAAAGGAATGTAAGGCTGAACGAGGAATAATTGAAAAGATCAGGAAGAGTTCTTTGCGGTGGTATGGACATGTGGAGCGAATGGATAACGAGATAATGACTAAGAAAATATATGTGGCGAACGTAAGAGGGAAAACAGAACGAGGACGACCGAAAAAGACTTGGCACGATCAGATCAATCAGAACCTAAAATATGGCGGTGTCAAAAGTCTGCGTAATCGGAGGGCATGTATGACTAGATGTATGGATGTGAATGTCAGGACAGAAGAATGTGGCGTTCCATCCTCTCTGCCTACCTCTGCGGGGAAACGGCGTGAGGTAGTAGTAGTAGCAGTAGTAGTTGAGTTAGTCAGCTAGATCTGATCCCGACCCAGTAGTTACAGGAGAGTAGTTACAGGAATAACTGAATATTGATGTACTACGACGAGGAATGGAAAGTGTTCTCTAAAAAGGAAATATTATAGTCGTTATTTGGCACTTAACCCTACCGAGAATTCCGAGCGCTATGATAAGTGGAACTTTTAGAGTTCCGGAGCTCAGTTGAAATTTATGTTTATCAATAACTGAATACCTACTCTACTTCCAGTAGCGGAGCTTTTGGAAGCTTTCCAAACTAGTAGAAGCACCCATAGCGCGCTTAACCTGGGACCGAATCTTGGAAGGTTTCTCTCAAAATGTTTAATACTGATGTATTTATCAATGATTCTTTGAAAATGTTTTACGGAATTATACATTTTATCGGTTGAAATCTAGTCGATTTTGATTATTATAACAATTTGAATAAATATTTTTTAAAAACTAAATAAATAGAGTAGTAGTATTGCAGTATATATATATATATATATATATATATATATATATATATATATATATATATATATATATATATATATATATATATATATATATATATATATATATATATATATATATATATATATATATATATATATATATATATATATATATATATATATATATATATATATATATATATATATATATATATATATATATATATATATATATATATATATATATATATATATATATATATATATATATATATATATATATATATATATATATATATATATATATATATATATATATATATATATATATATATATATATATATATATATATATATATATATATATATATATATATATATATATATATATATATATATATATATATATATATATATATATATATATATATATATATATATATATATATATATATATATATATATATATATATATATATATATATATATATATATATATATATATATATATATATATATATATATATATATATATATATATATATATATATATATACATTTTGGACCCACTAAAAATGAGAGTTTTCTTAAAAATCCAATCACACACGGCTGTTGTCAACTCAATGACGGAACGACGTGAGATTGATCGTACATATATGTTTTCCAAAAATTTTAGTAGTGTGTAGAATGGTGAATGTTACACATGTATAATGTGATCACTAAACTAGCCTTTGATAGTTCGTAAACCCTGTAAATACCCAGACTTCCACTGATACTGCATTTATGTTGAGATGTCGAAAATATAAATTAAGACCTAGCTTCACATACGGTGTTTGAAAATGAGTCTGAATGCGTCGAAACACGTGTTACAATAGATATTAAGAAAAATTCGTATTTCATTTTTAAACTTTTACTAAAACTTTTTTCACTATCCTCTCAGTTGACTGCCGATTTAACTCTGGAATTAAGCGATGGATCCATGTTTTACCATTATCGCACTTGAATAAATCCATTTTATTGCCCTGAAAAAGCTCCTAACAACTTTCTGTATCGTTGTTTTTTATTGTCTATGAGCAGACGCAGTACCCATTTTGATCGGAGATTTCTTATTGACAAATGGTAAATACATTGCCTTGCTTTAACCGTTTCATACATTTTTTAAAAATCTCTAGTGTGGAATTTATTTTAGTTGAACCAAGAAAATTCAGAAAGGCATATATTTCTCGTATGAGGATTATTTGTATTTAAGGGTGCATAAAATGAGATTTTTATAATTTTACGATTTGAGTAATGTGGTGGTCAATCATGGGTGAAACTGGTTTACACGTGTATAAAATGATCACTTAAACCAGCGTACAACGGTCGTAAGTCCCGTAAATGCCCAGACTTCCATATTCTTCTTCATATATGTTGAGATGTCATTTTTTTGCATAATAATCAAAATTCTTATGACCAAAAAAGGTACGTGTTAGGTTTTGTTTGGTTTGTTCCGAATTTGGTAGTTTTATGTACGTTTCTGGGAGTTTTTATGTACATATGCGCTTTGCTGGGAGGTTTGCGTTAATTTACGATCAGTATAATTATTTCGTGGACTTTTTGTCATTCTTGAATGATGTGTTACATAACCTTTTCTCCTAAAATACGATATTCACCCTTACATATCCCATTATCTTTACATTTGCATGGATGTTAATTAACCGACCGCTGTTCTACGAGTCGTTCAGTGTCAAATATCAATTCTACAATCAAACCCTGTGGATTAGTTTAAATTTCCATTTTCGCCACATTTCGTTCTGAAATACGTGGAACTCTCTAAATTTGGAAACTATCGCGTAACATATATGGAAAAACCACAAATGTTCTACATATCATTATTATGTTAGTTTCATCAATTAGTCTCGCATTTATTTAAATATTCGTGAATATTTTAAATCAAGTTTACTTTTTTTGATAATGTACACAAAAAAAATTAATAAAATAATTTTTACAAATATAATGAGTGTGTGCAAATACTTGTCTACAAATCTGGGTATTCTTTACTTATAAATAAAATAAAACCCTTATCCGCACCCAAATGGTGCATAGGGCACTGTCATATAAACGCAGTGTTATCTTGATCGTTTATACATGAAGGAAAGGTGATCAGCCCTCCGCTTCAGGTACCAGTCCATGGCAATTTTGAATAAATATTAGAGTGAAAAAATCACATATATTTATTAAACCCCCCTGGGAATCGAACCCGGGACCTCCAGAACGGTAGGCGAGCATGCTGACCTTTACACTACGGAGGCGGACGCTTCATCAATTAGTCTCGCATTTATATAAATATTCATGAATATTTAAAATCAAGTTTACTTTTTTTGATAATGTACACAAAAAAATGTATATATATTTTTACAAATAAAATGAGTGTGTGCAAATACTTGTCTACAAATCTGGGTATTCTTTACTTATAAATAAAGTAAAACCCTTATCCTTACCCAAATGGTGCATAGGGCACTGTCATATAAACGCAGTGTTATCTTGATCGTTTATACATGAAGGAAAGGTGATCAGCCCTCCGCTTCAGGTACCAGTCCATGGTAATTTTGAATAAATATTACAGTGAAAAAATTACTAATATTTGTTTTACCCCCCTTGGGAATCGAACCCGGAACCTTCAGAACAGTAGCCGGGCGTGCTGACTATTACACTACGGAGGCGGACACTTACTTACATAGGAGTTTTTAAAAAAAGACATTTTAAACATAGCTAACAAGTAATCATGACAGGTCTCAGTGATCAGTTTATGCACGTGTAACATTCAACATTCTACCCATGATTGACAACCACACTACTACTTTTTTGGAACTCATATATATTTATTTCATATAATTATCACGTCTCTTCATGTGTGAGTGTCTGCAGTAAAAAAGGGGTGTTTGCAAAATAAAAAGCTTACCTAAATCAACCATACATACTGTCTCGAACTCACAATAATGACGTGAGTATTAATGCTACATATGAGTTCCAAAAAATTGAGTCGTGTGGTTCTCAACCATAAGTACAATGATATACGTATATAAAGTGATCACGCAAACCATCTTATGATAGGTAATAAGCCTTGTGTATACAAAGACTTATATTTTGATGGTCATCTACGTTGAGATGTAAAAATGTAAAAATAACTCCTACATGGATAAACCCGTAATTGTGAACAAGGATTTGTACACAATTACACAATTTTGTTATTAAAAAATAACACCACTACGGCTCAAAAGCCTTCAACCTATTTTATTTCTTTTATTTACGGTTCACAAACAATGAAAAAACATATTACAATAAACGAAATACAGTGCAATACAAATAGTTTGGATGTATTTCATCAATTAGATGGGAACACAACAAGCTTACAGAAACAATAAAGGTACAGGTTAAACACACATATAAAGAATAGTAATTTGGTTGTAAAAAAAGGGTAATAACAATGAAAAGTAATGAAGTAAGAAAAATAAAAATAAAAATTAGAAGTAAGAATTAAAAGTGAAATTAAACTACGCTACATAAGGTACAAAATTCAAGACTCCACCAGATTGGTGAAATCAATTTGAAATTGATTTCACCAATCCGGTAATAGTCCTCTTGTATTTCTCCGTGCCATCATTAAATATGTCGATGGTCACATTATCAGTATTTTCTAAATTATTATACAACCTTAGCATCCTAGAAATGGAGTTAAAGTGTGCCATATTATTGTTATATACTGGGAGAGAAAATGTGTTGTATTTCACAACCCTTTTCCTTAGTAAACCACCCGTGTCCCATTTATACTGACATTGTAATTATGGGAAGGGTGATATTTATTTATCACAAAAACCTATTCTTCCGAACTGTGATTCAGTTCACCCGCTTCCGGTCAAATTTACCCCCTCCACTGGCTTCGTAAACAACCCTTCAACTATACGTACGTTCCCATTATTATTACAAGTCAAACGATGTCACGACGCTCAAAAGAAAATTATGTTCGCACCATTTTAAGGAATAAATATGATTTGCGAGTAATGTGTTGGTAAAATCAAGCATCATTTTGAAATGATGAAAATTCGTAAAACGTTCATTCATCGCTCCTGGGAAAATCATATAAATTTCCTGAAAACGACCCCTTTTTAAGGAAACTCAAACGATTTCATGAAAATGCGTAGTTCTTTTAACGACAAGTAAATTTTAAATGTGGACAGAAACAAAAAATCAATCATATGAAAAATCGTTACATAAATTATAAATAATTACAACACTTTGAATGTGTCACCAGATTCGTTACCATTACTTGGTCAATAATCTGGGTTTCTCAACTAAAGAATGAATTTACATTTTTGTGGTTGTCAATCATGGGTAGAGTGGTGAATGTTGCACCTATGTAAATTGATCACTTAACCAGCTTATGACAGGTCATAAACCCTGTAAATACCCAGACATCCATATTCTTTTTCAACTTTGTTGAAATTTCAAAATGATAGTTAATGGAGAAAATCCGGATTTTCGAATAAGTATTTACATTTACATTTTTTATAAAATAAAACAACTTTGTTCAAACCACTTTTTAATGATACAATTTTTCAACCGGTTTCGACAAGAACCTTGTCATTCTCAGGGTTTATGTACTAATTATAAAACATTGAATTACTCAAAGTTATGTTATAGTTAATTACCCTTTCCTTACGATACCAAAAACTTGCACGCACACACTGTTAAAAGAAAGTTGTTTTATTTTATTAAGTGTACAAAATGTGCCAAAAAGTATCTGCGAAAAACATTCAAGAAATTTAAATTTTTATTTATGTAGATGTCTGCCTCTGTAGTGTAATGGTCAGCACGCTTTGCTACCGTACTTGAGACCCGAGTTTGATTCCAAAGGAGGGGGAGTGAAATAAATATAAGTGATTTTTTTACTCTAATATTCAATATGGTCGGGTAAATGAAGCGGAAAAGCTGATCACCCTTCTGTCATGTGTCAACGATCAAGATATCCACTGCATTGACATGATGCAGTGCCCTATGCACCATCAGATGCAGATGAGGGTTTCAAGATAATTTTTATAGATATTCCTGAAATCTTCTAATGTAAGAAATTCTTAGGAATATTACTGACGGAAACTTTGTTTTTTTTTATAGCTAAAAGGAATACTAATGTCTTTATGGTGAATGTAATTAAGACGAGCTTTGTTTGTCACCTACGTTCATTAACAGTCCATTATTCAGACAGAGCTTTACTGTCTAGGCCGAAAGTCTAGACTTTAGGAGACCAACTGAGGGAAGAAAAGTTCCCGAATAATAATTTGGGAAAAGTGGCGTCGAGTTCGCAGAATTTTTCTACAAAACGTTCGCCCTCACTCTCGCGGCTTCAACAAATTTGGATTTTACGATTTGATTTACTCTTTCAATTTAATGGCATCCATATAAATAATATACAGAATATACAAAATTAAAAAGGTGATTCAAATTCATTGTTTTTTTATTTCAGATTTGTGAAATTAATTCCTCATCTTTTACAATATATTTTTCGCGTGGCTAAAAAATGTTATTATTATTTTTATACTGACATTATAAAAAAATTACCCTTGGATGATATATACCATATTTGAGTAACCTGATTGTTTCTGTTTGTATATATATATATATATATATATATATATATATATATATATATATATATATATATATATATATATATATATATATATATATATATATATATATATATATATATATATATATATATATATATATATATATATATATATATATATATATATATATATATATATATATATATATATATATATATATATATATATATATATATATATATATATATATATATATATATATATATATATATATATATATATATATATATATATATATATATATATATATATATATATATATATATATATATATATATCTATATATATATATATTTTTATTTTATTTGGAATATTTGATCATGCCATATTTTCATCGGCCTTACTCTGATTTTATAACATACTACATTTGGCTCATAAATTCGTTTTGCAGTTCTTTCTTCACTCATTCTATTCACATGCTTAAACCATATTTATAATTTGAATTGATTGTTATATATACTTTAGAGACATCAATAAATATTCATAATATTTATTGATATCTCTAAAGAATTCGTAATTCCAGGCCCAAATTTGATTCTCCATTCTTTTCTCACAATATTCACACAAAATATCTGTAAATAAATTTTGTTAAAGTATTTTTCTTTCTAATAAAATAAAAACATAGATAATTGCGTTCAGAAATTAAAGACCCCTTAATCAAAAGGCATTGAAAAATTAATTGAATTTTCATAACGAGGGTGTTTTTCAGTATCGTCCATTTAAAAAAAAAAATCTCTAATTTTTCTTATTTTTCAGCAATTTTATCTTTCAAACTTTGCCATAAACACTCCAATTTCCTCAGGGCGAAATAATTGCTATTACAACGCTATGAATTTAATAAGGGTTTTTTCAGCCGAATCGCTTTATTAAGCGAAATTAAGCTAAGCCTATAGTACTAATGAATGTGTTTGAACAGGTCTTAAGGAGAAAGTAACGAAACTGAATTCGAAGGAGTTAAATATTTACCTACATTTTAATGAGAAAATTACGATGGATAATATACCCCATGGCGCGAAAAATCGCCAAATTCTTTAATAAACTCTTCTTTATTTTACTTTGGTATCAACGAATGGTTAGGTGAACGCTGTACGTGCAACATTCACCATTCTACCCATGATCGACAACTACACCATTAAAATTTTCCAAACTCCAAGATATTTTTATCAATCTCATGACATCCTATATATGATTTTTTTATTTAACACTTGAATATACCACTTTTTTATATTTACAACCCTTATCCACACCTAATGGTGCATAGGGCACTGCATCAAATTGACGCAGTGTTATCTTGATCATTACTTACATGAAGGCAAGGTGATCACTCTTGCACTTCAGCAACCAGTCCAGGGTAATATTAAATAAATATTACAGTGTTAAATCACTTATATTTATTTTTACCCCCCCCCCTGGGAATCGAACCCGGAACTTCCAGCACGGTAGCTAAACACGCTGACCATTACACCACGGAGGCGGACATAATAAGTTATTATATAAGTTAATATACCATTTTAGTAATTTTTGTTCAAATAGTCGTCAGCCCCGTAAATGCCCAGACTTCCATATTCTTCTTCATCTTTGATGAGATGTAAAAAAATTAATAACATATACATAAATAAATGTAGAATTTAATCCAATAAACCTTGTTTAAATTTGGATATATTACCCAACAGATCCTTATGTCTTATTGCCTCATCAATTTTTGTCTACTACATACCTAAGTTTGCACATTTTGTTTCCAATTTAATTTTTCATTTTTTCATAAATGAGTTATCTATGGGTAACAAAATGCAACAAATGCCTCGGATGATAAAACGCGTTTTCTCACGAAGAGAACACCTCGCCAAAGCGCCGCGTAATGGGGAAAGTTACCTCATACTTGCCTGTTTTAATCAAACTTTCGTGAAATAACACTACGTGATAAATTAGACGTATTTCCCTGTAAATTAAATTCTTCGGGAGGTAGAGAAAGAAGGAACAGATGGGAAACGAAGAGAGAATGTTTAATAAGATGAAATGAAAGTTAATTTGATTTCCATGCTCATGAATACATTATAAAGTGATATATATTTGATGTAAACTCCTTATCACTTAATCTATTACACGCTCTACTTAAAATTGTAATCGTACATCATCCGATTTATCGTCGATGATATTATAATGCGAGCTTTAATACAATTTTTACAATATTTTGAGTGTGCTCAAATCTTCGTTCGCAAATCTTGTTTTAAAGAAAATAGATATATAAACTTTATAAAATAAAACAACTTTGTTTTGGAACACTTTTTAAAACCGGTTTCAACAAGAACCTTACCTCATCATCACATTTTCATATGGTGTACGGAGCGCGTGGAAGTTTTTGATATCGTAAGGGAAGGGTAATTATCTACCACCTAACTATGAGTATTTTTAATGTTTTAGAATTAGTACATCAACCCTGATGATGACAAGGTTCTTGTTGAAACCAGTTGGAAAAAGTGTACCAATCAAAAATGGTTTAAACAAAGTTGTTTTATTTTATAAAGTTTATAAAATGTGCCACGTATAATTCGGCTGTCCAAATTTAAAACACAGTAGGGGACATTTTTTTGTAGTAGGTTTTTTTTGCATTTATGGACTAAGTAGACTCTACTTAGTTCAAAAATGCAAAAAAAAATGTCCCTTACTGTGTTTTAAATTTGGACAGCCGAATTGCCATGTATAAAATTTGCGAAGAACATTAAAAAAATAGATATTTAAAATTTATTGAAATTCATACAATTAATACTATAATGAATTAATTTACATAAAAATGGAAATCATAACATTTTGAGTATATCTAAGTAGTGAACAAGGATTCGGATACACCAAAATCGTTGTAATAAAAAAAAGTGGTCAAAACATAATCTGGATAAAAAGTAAGAAATCATGTTTTCAGGTGTTTACCAGTATGTTAAATATTTTTGTCAGAATCTTACACTCATTTTTATGGTCTTGAGTAAGCTTTTATTTAAAGCTAAATAAAAAGCTTACTCAACTCGACCAAAGATGCTACTGAGAACTCTCGTGTAAAATAATGTATTAATTACATACAACATTTTGAGTGTGTCCAAATACTTGTTCACAAAATCTGGATTATCTCCAATTACAGGAGTTATTTTCATATTATTTTTTGACATCTCATCAAAGATGAAGAAGAATATGGAAGTCTGGGCATTTACGGGGCTTACGACCGTCATAGGCTGGTTTAAGTGATCACTTTACACACGTGTAACATTCACCAATTCTACCCATTATTGACAACCACACTACTCAAATTCTTGGAAGTTCTATATATATGAACCAATTTAGAAACCTTGTTCATGAATCACTAAAACTTCACTAGAGACATCTATTGGTGAGATGTAAAGAAGCTTTTTATTAAGCAGAAACTCTTATATTAGTATGAGAGATCCGAATCCCGGATTATAATCACACACATGAGAAACGCCAGAAAATACCATTTTCATTTTTATTATTAAGCTTATAATTTGACCAGATAATTTATTTACAACATTTTGAGTGTGTCCAAATACTTGTTCACAAAATCTGGATTATCTCCAATTACAGGAGTTATTTTCATATTATTTTTTGACATCTCATCAAAGATGAAGAAGAATATGGAAGTCTGGGCATTTACGGGGCTTACGACCGTCATAGGCTGGTTTGAGTGATCACTTTACACACGTGTAACATTCACCAATTCTACCCATTATTGACAACCACACTACTCAAATTCTTGGAAGTTCTATATATATGAACCAATTTAGAAACCTTGTTCATGAATCACTAAAACTTCACTAGAGACATCTATTGGTGAGATGTAAAGAAGCTTTTTATTAAGCAGAAACTCTTATATTAGTATGAGAGATCCGAATCCCGGATTATAATCACACACATGAGAAACGCCAGAAAATACCATTTTCATTTTTATTATTAAGCTTATAATTTGACCAGATAATTTATTTACAACATTTTGAGTGTGTCCAAATACTTGTTCACAAAATCTGGATTATCTCCAATTACAGGAGTTATTTTCATATTATTTTTTGACATCTCATCAAACAAGCCTATGACGGTCGTAAGCCCCGTAAATGCCCAGACTTCCATATTCTTCTTCATCTTTGATGAGATGTCAAAAAATAATATGAAAATAACTCCTGTAATTGGAGATAATCCAGATTTTGTGAACAAGTATTTGGACACACTCAAAATGTTGTAAATAAATTATCTGGTCAAATTATAAGCTTAATAATAAAAATGAAAATGGTATTTTCTGGCGTTTCTCATGTGTGTGATTATAATCCGGGATTCGGATCTCTCATACTAATATAAGAGTTTCTGCTTAATAAAAAGCTTCTTTACATCTCACCAATAGATGTCTCTAGTGAAGTTTTAGTGATTCATGAACAAGGTTTCTAAATTGGTTCATATATATAGAACTTCCAAGAATTTGAGTAGTGTGGTTGTCAATAATGGGTAGAATTGGTGAATGTTACACGTGTGTAAAGTGATCACCCAAACCAGCCTATGACGGTCGTAAGCCCCGTAAATGCCCAGACTTCCATATTCTTCTTCATCTTTGATGAGATGTCAAAAAATAATATTAATTACATGTATAGAATACATATACAGTTCCAAAAATTTGAGTAATGCGGTTGTCAATCAAAGGTAGAATGACAAGTGTTATAAAGTTAATAAAAAAAACCTTATCCGCACCCCAATGGTGCATAGGGCACTGCGTCATATAAACGCAGTGTTTCTTGATTGTTTACACATGAAGGAAAGGTGATTAGCCCTCCGCTTCAGGTACCAGTCCAGGGTAATATTGAATAAGTATTACAGTGAAAAAATCACTCTTATTTTACCCCCCCTGGGAATCGAACCTGGGACCTCCAGAACGGTAGCCGAGCGTGCTGACCATTACACTAATACACAGACTTCCGAATTTTTCTTCATATTTGTTGAGATTTAATATTAGAGAGACAGTATTTTACTATAGCCTTTGTTCTGTCGTAGAAAACTATTATAGTTTTAAGCATAAAAACAAAACGCTTTTATTACAACCGTAACTTTTGTATTGTCAACATTCACCAGCAAATCACTTTCTTTGCACACATTATCATCTTTGTCACTGGTGTCAGTTTATTTAGAAATAACTTTGTGGAATAACATGATGTAAACATAATAATAAAACACGTGTACACCACTTTTTCAATAGTATTAATGTTAACACGACCAGATTCAAGAACTACAGATGTTTTCATGAACAGATGAAAATACAAACTGAATACAAAACTCATACAATGAATACATACAGAAAAAGACATTTAGGATTTTTACGAAGTGTGTGGAAGTTTTTGGTGAGAGTATTTTAATATTTTTAATGATTTTGATTTTAAATAAACCCTGATGATCACAAGGTTCTTGTCAAAACCGGTAGGTTAAATTGTGTTTATAAAAAAGTGGTTAAAACTAAGTTATTTAATTTATAAAGTTTATAAAATGTGCCACAAAGTATCTGCGGAAAATATTCAAGTAAATACATACAGAAATGACTGGTATCTAAGGTTGCATTTATTATTATATGTTAATGATTTGTATTCCTGAGAGTGTTATTTTAAATTCATAATTGCACACACAGAGACGCCTCGATCTATAATTATGAACTCAGTCTTAATGTCAACTAACGAGTACGTGGCAGTTTGACCTCTAAAACTGTGGGTGTGTGTGGTGAATGTTGCAATGAGAAAACTGAGCACAATTACTAGCCTAAAACCAGACAACTTGCAAAACGCAAAAAAAATTGATAACTTTTTAAGATAAAACACAAGACAATTATGTTAGTTAAACTGTATATAACAATATCCCATCATGAAAAATAACTGTCCAGCTAAATGACTAATTTCTTAGTAGCATCGATCGTTTGGAACAAATTTTGTTTTTAAAAAAAATACGGGCACTAGTTTGATCCACTTTTAA
>NW_028281202.1:82500-145783 GCF_059751285.1 Brachycentrus maculatus
CCATAACCTAACACAAACGAACGACATTTTGCATGGCGATTGACGGAGAAAGAGTAAGTCCCTTTTTCACGATATTCACTTGTGAGCCAGATTCCCGTGCCAGTCAAAAAAAATGATTCGCTCAACGACTGTTTCGCTTAACGAGTAAGCTTCTGGAACGAATTATGCTCGTTATGAGAGGTTCCACTGTATAATCACGCGTTGCTATGGCTCAATCTGGTTACATGGAAAAGAAAGAAAAGAGAAGGCAGGCATTTCGAATATCGAAGTCGTACAGGAGAAAGTGACCAATTAACAAAACGTTAAATGTTCAGGAGGGCCATTCAAGTCATTTTTGCTTTGCAAGAAAATAAACATCAAGGCTGTTAGTCATTTTTAACAAGTCAATAATTATACTTCCAAGTTTCAAATCCTTTGGGATTTTTCTAGGGCAATATTAAACTAGTAAGATATCAAACAGTCAATAATCAAGTTTTTGTAAAAAAATGCAATTGGTCACTTTTTCCTGTATGACTGCGATATGTTCCATTTAGCTACTGAAACAATTAAATTACTTAAAATATATGAAACAACAGATCAATCCAAAACATTGAAAATGACGAGTGACGCAGCAGTCAAGAAGCACGCTGTCCGACATGAAAAATATATAATATTGCATGTGTTTCCGTTGTGTAAATAGAAATTTCTGCATTGCTTTGTACACACCTGTGAAAGGTGTGTACAAATGTGTCTATTTATTAGTACCTTTTGTGTTTGTCAATCATGGGTAGAATGGTTAATTTTACACGTGTGTAAAGTGATCACTTAACCTGCTAATAACATGTCGTAAGACCTGTAAATGCCCAGACTTCCCTATTCTTCTTCATCTATGTTGAGATGTCAAAAATGTAAAAATAACAAGAGTGATAAGTGAAGAACCTCAGATTTGTTAATAAGTTTTAGACCTACACAAAATACTTTAATTCAACCGTTAAAATCAAAATCTTTAAGTCGCCTATTACAAGCTTACGCATTTATTCAAACTTCAAATAAACGAATCCATCAAATAAATAATTGCAAAAATAAGTAAACTATTTTTCATTCTCTCCTCGACGGCAATGTTGACTTGTCCAAGGTTTCTTGTCAACACAAATATCCCTGGAACATCAAATAAACTTTCTTACGGGGTGGTCTCCAACTACAGCCTTAATTTTGCACTTTACTTTCCTAATGAGGCTAAATAGTGGCTTGTGGACAGCAAAATGAGATTCGCTTAGAATATTTTTAAGCCAATTTAAATGAATGATGAATCGTAAATGTCGAAAGTTTTCCATAAAAAGTAGAAATATTCAATTTTTTTTACATCTCAACATAGATGAAGAAGAATATGGAAGTATGGGTATTAACGGGGCGTACAACCGTCATAGCTGGTTTAAGTGATCACTTTAAGTACACAAGTGTAACATTCACCAATGGATCCTTGTCAGACAAGAGGAATATCTAATTTAACATACTCAACCTATAAAGGATTGTATGAGACTCGTTTTGTGTTTATAACAGCCGATATAATAAATATTTTCATTCAGCATTTTCTTTTTAAAAATTTGCCTTTGAAAAACGTTATTTTCGCAAGTTAGCAATGAATGACGTCACAGAAACGATGAAGTTATTATAATTTTGGTGTCATTGCTAAATTATTGTCGGCTCTATTTGTTGATGTCTATGGTCCACCCTCCCACCCCCCCTCCCCTTACGTTTGTATAACACAAATGGTAGTGTAGTGGTAAACAAACAATCCACACTACTACTATTACAGCTCTATAAACTATAGACAATAAACCATATGACGTCATAAAACGTTCGACGACGTAAAGTTGATGACGTATGCGAACGCTGGTTTTTCGTTTTATTCAAATATCTAATGTTTAAACCTTAATATCTCCTTTATTATTATTATTTCTCTACATATTTCAATAAGAGTGATACCGATAGACTTGTGATTTTACATATTAATTTATTAGCCAATAACAATATCACACATCGTGATATTAACCCATGATTCGAAGAATCAACTAAAAACTCGAAACATAGTGTTTTAATTTGCAAGAATTTCACTAGAAAAATCTATGGTGGGATAAGAGAAGCTTTTTATTAAGCAGAAACTCATTCATTTGGATGTGAGGTCCGAATCCTGGTTCCTGGTCCAAAAAAAATGTAAAAAACAACTCCTAATTGGAGAACAAGTATTATCTATATTTGAAGCACTAACTTTGTGATTTTGCACTTTATAATTTAAATCTTACTTTGTTTTAAAATCTCTATAAATATTTTATTATAACTTAATTATAATGTCTACCGGTTTCGAAGCTAACCGCTTCTTTATCAAAACTGATTTTTTAGTCTTGACAAGGAAGCGGTTAGCTTCGAAACCGGTAGACATTATAATTAAGTAATAATTAAATATTTATAGTGATAACAAAGTAGTAACAAAGTTACATTTTAATGGACACACTCAAAATGTTGTAAATAATAGGTTTCTATATCGACCTTGAGTCGATATGCCGGTTTATCGATGTAATAAATGTTGGCAAGCAATTTAATCATTAGAAAAAGTAAAGGGTCCGCCAAATAACATTTTTTTTTTGAAAATGGGGCGCAAAACATCGAGTGTAGCTTCGGCTGTGTGGCACGTAGCGCCGTCTTGTTGAAACCAAATGTTGCCAATATCCTCCTCTTCAATTTTTGTGAACAAAAATCCGTTCAACATGGCCCGATAACGATCGCCATTGACTAACGGCCACTCCTTGCTCATTTTCAAAGAAAAATGGCCCAATTATGCCTCTGGACCAAAATCCGCACCAAACAGTGACTCGTTTTGGGTGTACCGGCTTTTCAATGTATGCGTGCGGGTTTTTTGTGCCCCAAATACGACAATTTTGCTTGTTTACATACCCGCCAAGATCAAAATGAGCTTCATCCGAAAAGATGATTTTTTTGGCAAAATCGGCATCTTCTGTAAGTCGAATGTCGCAATATTTCTCAGCGTTGTTCAAGCGTATACACAACCATATTCGCTCAGCGGAAGGATAAAACTAATTATCTGTCAAATCAGACATGAGCTAAGTGTTACCATTCACGAAATAAGCACTAGTTAAAAAAAAAAACTTTAGATGGCGGACCCTATATATTGTACTCTTTGTCAAATTAATGTAATAATATTAAAACAATTTTTATGACTGAGCATTATTTCGCGAATTTCGCTAACGTCGAATTTAATCAAAATCTTAAGGTCAAAGTTCGCTCCTTTCGAGGATCAAATATTCATAATGTATACTCGCACGATTATTTTTTCGCACAGGGAATACGTTCCAGAGATTGCAGTGAAAAATCGTAAATACTTTCCGCTTTATAAATCACCTATGATCATTTATTTGAAAGGTCACATTTTGATAGAAAAAAAATCTTTGTATTATCTTAATTTAACAAAGAATTTATCATCGAGATTCTCAAACGATTTTTCTATTCCAAAATGCAACACCAAGCAATTTCAGCAAAACTTCAAATATTTGGCAATCAAACATTTCAATAAACTCCCTAAAGAAATTAAAAAAAATAGATGATATAAAAAGCCTCAAGAAAAAAATTAAAGCTCTATACATTTAAATCTTTAAAAAAATATATTAAAAAAACTATTATATCTTTTATTATGTAACATTAAACCACGAGTGTAAGTCCCTTTCCAAGCACAAGAGCACAGACTCTTTTATGGAGAGGCACAGCGAATCGAAATATAAAAGTTCTACATATGTATAAATGATTCAAATGTTATTATGTTATAAATAAAAATGTAAATATATTAAATGAATAAAAAAATAAATAAAAAAATCTATTATTTGAAGTATTTATTATTTTGTTTATAAAAATCCTCCGTAGTGTAATGGTCAGCACGCTCGGCTACCGTACTGGAGGTCCTGGGTTCGATTAATAATTGTTATTCTCAAACTCCAATATTTATTCAATTTTACCCTGGACTGGTCCCTCAAGCGCAGGTTGATCACCTTGCCTTCATGTAAGTAACGATTAAGATAACACTGCGTCAATGCGATGCAGCGCCCTTTGCACCATTAGGTGCGGATAAGGGTTAAAATAAGAAGTTATTAAAAGCATATCTTCTTCTCTTATCTTTGTGGAATGGTTATAATTTTATGTGTATTAGTTTTGGTTATTTAAAAAAAAATTGTAACTTTATTATATGTGTTCCAGTCTTGTTAACCTTAATCCCATGTCCCAAAATGAGAAATATAAAATATTCACCAGGAATATTATATGTATGACTTATGTATGTAATATGTTTTGAAAAAAAAAAAAAAATAAATAAATAGGTAAATAATAAATAACACTCTCGTTATCATTCAATGTTCACTTTGTGTAATTAAAGTAGTAGGTATAACACAAAGTGAACGATGAATGATAAGGAAAGTATTATTTATTACTTAGCCTTTACATACATTCAATATTATTGCTCATTCAACCAAGTAAAATGAACTATTTTTGTATAATTATCAATTGAAAATGTTTTGTTTCGATGATTTTACAATCTTTACTGCTACCGGCCATTAGGTACACGTGGGAAGTGGAAAAAGTTTTAATTTTAAATTTTAAAGTATGCATACTTACAAGTAACAGGTGGTAGTTTTTTTAACGGTATGGCAGTGCCATCTGTTCAACGTAACAGGAACACAAGCAATACTTAACCTTACTCATGGCGGATGGGATACAAAATTTTTGTAAGGGATGGTGTAAGGGGTGGAAGTTTTTTTAACAGGTTCTTAACCCCAATGGCAGTGCCATCTGTTAAATGAAACAGCACTACAAACAAAACTAAAAATGTCGTTACTTATTCAAAATTTTAGAATGTATATATTTTCATCTCTTCACAAGTATTTTAAAATTAAACGAAATATAAATGTGTGCGTTAATTTTTTTCTTTTTTATGTAAGTAGACTGCGCTACAGAAACGTATAGCCAGGTACAGGTGGTATTAAATAAAGTGATTATTTGCGATTTCATTCTTAATAAAGGACCTCGGAATTTTCATTATTAAAAGAAATCCTTTATTAAATTATCTGCTTTTCATGAAGCATTCCTTAGAATTTAAATACAATGAACCTCGTTATTTGTCGCGCCATATATTTCTAAGAATTATATAATAAGAAATGTTCTAAAGGATTCGAGAATCTATAATATTTTAAATATTTATAAAGGTGAAAATTCTGTAATGAAGACTTCGAAGAAAATGTACATATATTTTATGTTGTGCGTGTGAAAACGATCGAAGAGTATTTTAATATAAAAAAAAGCATTTTCTTGAAATATAAAAAAGCAGGTGGAGTAGATTGGTATAATTTTTTCGTCACGGGTTCGATTCCCGCCAATTGCAAAATAATTTCAAGAATCCTTATTATCAATTGGTCTGGATGTTTGTGATTTTTTATTGTTTTTATTATTTTTTTTATTATTGGAAAGCCAACAGAATATTTCAACAAAAATAATATAATTTGATAAAATTTAAAAAAAATCCAATTCCAACTATAGGTTTCCACCTAATTAATCTAAAAATAAAACAATTTAAATAAACTGTCATAAAAGTATAACTATATAGAACATTTCTCTATCAACTGGCCAAATAGATATCACCAATATTTCTTTTAAACGTATTAAAAGAAACATTATTGTCTATTTCTAAATAAAATAAATTTTAGTAGGACTTGGTGTGCATTTTAGGGATTTTAAATAAGTTTTTGTTTCTGCTCTGTGCTCCCGGGATTCTAAAATTGATAAGTAAGAAAAGCTCTGGGCAATCTACATAATTATTAAAAATTTTATACAGAAAAATAAGGTCAGCATTGTTCCTGCGTGAAATGAGCTTGGGTAAATTCATAAAATCATTGCTTTGAGTGATGAAGTATATTTTTATTCTTTTTTAATAATGTTCCAAAAGATATAAAAAAATAAGACATCATAACTCTAAAAAATAAATTAAATACCTTATTGACATGTTGATCAAGAAAAAAACAAACGCAACAGAAAATACACAATTAAAATTATAATAACAATTAAAATTAATTAAATGAATAAAAATGATTTGCAAGTGCCTCTTCAAGGACAAGAGCTTAGTCTTTTTATTGGAGGGAACAGCGTTACTAATTTCTAGATTGTAGAAAGTAGAAATATCTAGCAAAATAATTCAATTATAAAAAGCAATTAAATTAATATAAAATATACTTTAAAACATAATTTACATTTTTTTTAAATATAAATATTCTAAAGAGAATACAAGTAAAAAACTGTGTTTTCCTTGACATTCATACACCCTAAAATATATTGACATTTGTTTTTCTTAAAAGGTTTGAAAAAAGTGAAACACCATGCCCAACCCCGTTGACAAATTTAAAAAAACAGATAGATATTCTTTCTGAGATATCACTTAGAATTATGTGACAAGGTGTTGAAGTGAAGATAAATTATTTTCCAATAAACCTTAGACGTGATATTGAATCAGCCCCATCCTTTATTAGTGTACGGAACGTGCGTGCTAATAAATCAGTGGGGTGAGCTTATAGGTCAGCGTTAATCGAGGCCCTGTTCTGACTTCTCATACTGTTCGTACGATAACGGTGACCCAATACCTTATGTAAACAATTTTGATATTTTAATGAATTAATTAATGACAATGAAGCCATGACAGGTCGTAAGCTCTAAACAAACCCAGATTTCCAGACCTTCCATGTTGAGATGTCAACATGTGAAAATAACTCCTCAGCTAGGAAACCTACAATTATGAACAAGAATTTGAATGCACCCAATTTTTTTTTTTTTTTTTAATTATTTTGCATTTCACAATAAATTATAATTACTGTACATAAAAATATAATAATAATACAAAAGATCCCACAAAGGCATGGCCTGTGTGTGGGTTTACATTTTATTTTAGGTTATAATAAAAGGGCACTGACAAGAATACAATAGATATCAGAAATAAATTAGATTAAAAGTGCTAACATAAATTACAAATATTTGATTTTAACAGAAGACAAAACAATCAAAGAGATGAAAATGAAAAAAGTTAGCAAATATGTACTATATGAATTAAACGTCTAAAATAAGAAGGTACTTTAATCTGTTTTTTTAAGTAAATAATTTAGGATTTTTTTTTAAATTGAAACAAACATAGGTTATTAGTGTGTAACATATCGCTCACTCCTTTCAAGAACGTCATAAATCAAAAATCGTTAATTTTCAGCTGTGCATGTTTTCGGAATGCCCAGAAAATGTACTATATCCCAGCAAAAGAGGCATATTTTTAACTTAATATTTACCCGCTACAGGGCAGAAAGTGTTGTTTTTGCATTTTGAAGAAAAGGTATTGTTTAATTATTTTTTTTAAATGTACTAAATATTTTTCAAATGGAGAAAAAATCTTCAGGTTTTACCTAAAAAGATCTGTTGCACAGTAAAAAGTTCAGTAAGTGGCTTGATATTTATTTTTAGTACATTGTATTATATTTTTAAACTTTAAAAACGTTCTCCTGAAAAATCAATTTTTTTTATTTATGACGTTCTTGAAAGGAGTGAGCGATATAGTCTTTGTGGAATGAATTCAATAGTTTTGAAGCTATGAAAAATTAGTAAAATATCTGGTCAAATTACAACCTTTTATATTCATCTTCATCTATAGAATAAAAAAATAACTATGTATGTTTTTACACATGAATTTAATTTGTATGGTTGTCATTTTATTGTATAAAGTTCCATCAAGAAATGTCAGTACAAAACTTAAATCTTCATCTATGATAAGATGTCATAAATCAATTTCATTTTTTATTTTTGTCAATATAAACAGTTATTTCATAGTTTTTTTGCATTATTTTTTTAACAGCTCATTCAACGAGTCACAGATGGCCAGTATGATTCTGTGAAATTGGATATCGGTTCAACTTATTTAATGAAGTGCTTCTAGACAAATCCAACAACTAGTATCGAATCGCCAACACAGAGTCACAATATTACTCATACTTTTCACATTACAACAGATCCTCGGGAGGAAAGCCGCAAGATAACTGGTAAAGTTGTGCGCGCAGGGGATGTTATTCCATTAAACTTCGCCCGGCAATACTTCCTAAAGCTTCCGATCCTATATTGTAGTCCGGAAAACTTACGAGGCATTCACAAATTGAAGCGGAAAATCCGATGCACGAATGTGGAGTTCCTTACCGAAAAGTTACATTTCCAATATTCACGAAAAAATATTTTAATCGCAAATCTGCTCTGTTTACTGTATTCTATCGAAATATTAATTAAAGTTGCGATAAAATGTGACCAATCCTGTGTTTAACCAATATGAAATCATTAAATGTAGCAAAAAAGGAAACAATTTTAAAAGCTAAAATACCTGATAACTTAAAATTATTCATAATGGATTCAAATTCCAAATCAGTAGGTTGGATGCAAATCTACTTTGCTTCATATCAGTCTATTCTACAGTATGGGATTATTGATCGGGGTGGTACGAGTAATGCACTATCAAATAGTGTTAATATTCCCAAAAAACAATAATATTAATATTTTTTACATCTAAGCATAAAATTGCAATCCCACAGACGAATGTGCGGCAAAACGAGGTATGACAGATGTTCAAATTGTGAAATAAGGAAAGAATTCAAGCGAGCTAAAAAAAGCATTCGATAAAATTAAGAAAGGTGTGATGAGATGGTTTGGACATGTGGAACGTAAGTGAAAAAAAAACTATAAAACAAATTTATTTTGACAAAAGTTGTTGCAAAGAAGCAAAGGAAGACCGAGGAAGACTTGACCCAATCAGGTATGTCAAATACTTAAAAAAAGGCCGGGTCAGGAGTCATCGAAAGGATGTAAGTCTTAGGAGGAATAATCGGCAGACGTGTATGAAGAGATGCATGAATGTAGAAGAGACAATTAAAGTTTGTAAAAACAGAGTGATGTGGCGTTCTATTCTCTCTGCGTACTCCTACGGGGAAACGGCGTGATGGTTTGTTAAAACATAGTTAAAGATGAATATAAAAGGTTATAATTTGACCAGTTATTTTATTTTCAACATTTTGGTTCCAAAATGTTCACTTGAGTCCAAATTCGTGTTCATCATCTTTGTATGTTGAGATGTCAAAAATGTAAGAATAACTGCTTCGTGGAGGAAACCCAGGTTTATGAAAATGTATTTGGACACACTTAAAACGTTGTACATTTTAAGGTTTTCTTTAAATCGGAAATATTTGACTATGAAAAAGAATTGGAAATACTTGGCTTACCGCTACACTATAATAACTGCAATAAATCAAGTAAGAAAGAAGAAATTCATAAAAATTGGAAATAGGGCTCTGTATGGTTGTGAATTATGACTATGTAGGAAAGAGAGAGATTAGAAGCGTTTGAATTGTTGAGGTTGGAGAAGGATAGAAAGAATTAGCTGAATGGAAGTGTCAAACGGAAAGGTTTTTAAAAGACTAGAAGAAAAGGCTGAAAGAAAAATGTACCTTGTAATAAACAAAAGGAAACAGAACAGGGAAGATGATGGGACATATCCTGCGGCAAGACAACCTTATTACTACGATAATAGAGGGGGAAATAGATGAGAAGAGAGAAAGGAGAGACAGAGAGACGAGCGGAGAAGAGGGGGTGAGAGGAAGACAAATGGTGACATTTATGTTATAAGGAAAAAAGTCAAAAGCTGATTCGATTTGAATTATATTGAATTTGTTGAACTGGCGAGATGATTGATACATGATCATCATATTTTTTTTGACATCTCATCAAAGGTGAAGAAGAATATGGAAATCTGGGCATTCGCGGGGCTGACGACCGTCATAGGCTTGTATAAGTGATCACTTTAAACAGGTGTAACATTCACCAATTCCACCCATTATTGACAACCACACTACTCAAATCCTCGGAAGTTCTATATATATGCACCAATTTAGAAACCTTGTTCATGAATCACTAGAACTTCACCAGAGACATCTATTGGTGAGATGTAAGGAAGCTTTTTATTGAACAGAAACTCTTTTATTAGTATGTGAGGGCCGAATCTTGGGTTATTAATTTTTTTTCATTTTTGTATTTCAATAATCACTTTATTCCGCAAAGTAAATGCCAACTCAAAATCAAAAGACATCTTCTTGTAGCAAGCTTGAATATTTTTTTAAGAGAAATATTTGTGATTTTATTATTTACACAAATATTTCAATTTCATACTATTTCTGTGAGCCTAAGCGGCTCATTATGAGAAATAGGTATCAAATTGTAGTAAGGTTGATTCGAACCGAGAAACTCTGACTTAAGAGTCCGCGACAGCCTGAATCTTCTTTGTCAGCCGTCTCTCAGACAGACAAGGAATGGTGACGCGGATGACGCTTTGCCTTCCTTGATATATTATATAGATACTTTGTTAAACGTATATTGTATAAATTGGTAGGCGTGATAAGTCGACAAAGTTCACACTGCGTTAGGTGGCTGTTGTTGTTTCATTATCTTCATTGTTCCTTTATGGTTGTTCATTCGAGTGAGCGAAATGCGCCTTTTATTCAACAAAGGCAAGATTTTGAATAAAACAAACCCAAGTTTAAGTTATAATAATTATTTATGTAGAATCCGATGACTTCGCATATTTTAAATTTTCCATTTCGAAAATTTTGCAGTTAAAATTGGAAGCAGTCTTATATTATATTTAATATTGTTCACGCTTTATTATATTATTCTGCCTTGTTGTAATGATTCATCCAGCTCAACATATTTCTCGTTTTACGAATATTTTAAGAAAACAAATAAAGAAAGGTGTGTTGAGATGGTTTGGACATGTAGAACGAATGAGTGAGGAAAGAACGGTAAAACAAATTTATGAGAATGTAAGTGGAAAAAAGAGCAGAGGAAGACCGAGAAAAACATGGCACGATCAGGTATGTCAAATACTTGAAAGTGATCAGGTTAGGAGTCGTAACAATCGGCGAGTATGTATGAGGAGATGCGTGAACGTGGAAGAGGCGAAGAATGTTTGCAAAGACAGAGTGGTGTGGCGTTCTATTCTCTCTGCCTACCCCTGTGGGGGAGTGGCGTGATGGTTAATTAGTTAGTTAGTTACGATTATTTAAAAATAAAATGAAAAATTTTATTAATTGATTCGCCAATTACATTGTGGTAATACCTACCCTATTTAATTTAAGTTTTCCTTGGTAAATACCACTATTTCTTGAAATCTATCGTGACACGTGTTTCGATGCATTCCGCATCATTTTCAAATACCGTATAATACCGGTGTATGGTATATAGTTATATTACTGGTGTTTGAAAATGATGAGAAATGCATTAAAACACGTGTCACAATAGATTTTGATATAAAAATACAGTTAAACCTCGATATAACGGAACTCCATTCAACGAATTTCGGATATAATGAACAAAAATCTTAATATTATAAAATATATACATGCTTTGATTCAAGTGTCGTCGCATGTAAACAATTTTAGCGGCCATGATGTTATCAGTGTTAAAATCCGATTTCGACGATCTAATGACATTATTGAAAATGTCAGATGAAGATGTTCCACACTATATTAATAATAATAAAACCCTTATCCGCACCCCAATGGTGCATAGGGCACTGTGTAATATAAACGCAGTGTTATCTTGATCGTTTTACACATGAAGGAAAGGTGATCAGCCCTCCGCTTCAGGTACCAGTTCATGGTAATATTAAATAAATATTACTGTGAAAAAATCACTTATATTTATTTTACCCTCCTCGGGAATCGAACCCGGGACCTCCAGAACGGTAGCCGAGCGTCCTGACCATTACACTACGGAGCGGACATTATACTCATTTTTTTAAGCAAGAAATCATTTAAAAAAATCAAAAGCGCAAACAAAACTGGAATCATTTTTCAAAGCAGGATTATCAAAAGCAAGCGCGTCGATATCGAAAAGCAACGTCACTTCACGACGAGTGTCCGAAGACACAACTTAATAAGAACTAGATAAATAGAACTTACTTTGCATTTGTATTGTTAATTTACACCTAAATACAGTTTTCATATTTTCAACAACAACATAAATTAAACCTTTTTATATAACAGACTTTCAGGTTTAAGGGCGTTTATGCACTGCACGGAATTTTATTGTCTAGCAGTGCGGTTTTTTTTCAAATAAAAGCAACCACGATAGTTTAGCGTGATCGAGTTCACGTGCACTGTGATCGCGCACCGATCGAGCGCAACGATCCGGAGAAAGACGGACATGTGCACAAGCCAATCATTCGTTTTTTCATGCTAACCGGACTGTCAGACAGTAAAATGCCGTGTAGTGCACAAGCGCTTTAACGGTCACTCACTTGCCCAATTAGTCCGTTATATCGAGGTTTACTGTACTATGAACCATTTTTTGATGTGACGCGCACTGCTGATAATTTCACTCTCTGGCCATCTCTGCTTCCAAAGATATTAGAAATTTTTCAAAAACAATAAAAATAATAAAACCCTTATCCGCACCCCAATGATGCATAGGGCACTGCATCTTATAAACGCAGTGTTATCTTGATCGTTTACACATGAAGGAAAGGTGATCAGCCCTCCGCTTCAGGTACCAGTCCAGGGTAATAATATTGAATAAATATTACAGTGAAAAAATCACTTATATTTTTTTTACCCCCCTTGGGAATCGAACCCGGGACCTCCAGAACTATTATATATTAGAAATTTTACAATAGGCCATCAAATTAACATTGCATCATTTCAATAAAAACGAAAATATATGGAAAGTAAACAAGGATTTCTCTCTTATAAGATGAAATGGGATTTCGAAAAGGATTTTGGGATGAAAACATATTTTTTTGCGACAGTGAAATTTGATATTTTCCCTTCTGAAGTAAGTGCCGAACGGCTAAAAGGTTGTATTGAATTACTTAGTCCATTAAAACATCAAGTCAAAACGTGACATAGGCACTTCACTCGTAAATCCCGCATTCCAGATAACTGAAAAATTCCCTTTTATAGGGAAGGTTCTTGCTTTTCTTATATTATGGAAGATTGAATTTCAATCATCACGTTTTGTAACAAAGTCAATATCGAATCAATAATTTATAGTTAGCTTTATTTTTTTTTAAATACATACATTTTATTTTCTTAATTTTAAATTGATTTGCATTATCCAATATATAATAATAAAAAAAAACCTTACCGCACCCCAATGGTGCATAAGGCACTGCATCATATAAATGCAGTGTTATCTTGATATTTTCCACATGAAGGAAAGGTGATCAGCCCTCCGCTTCAGGTACCAGTCCAGGGTAATATTGAATAAATATCATAGTGAAAAAATCACTTAAATTTATTTGACCCCCCCCTGGGAATCGAACCCGGGACCTCCAGAACGGTAGCCGAGCGTGCTGACCATACATATATACAACATACATATATACATATATATAAATACAATATATTGTAAATATAAATACAAAAAAAGATCCCACAAAGGCATGGCCTGTGTGTGGGTATACAATATAATTTAGGTCATAGTAATGGGTACTGGCAAGAATACAATAGATATTATAAGAAGTAAAAATAGAATAAAAGTGTTAATACAAAATACAAAAAAATGCTTGACTTACAAAGAACAAAAAAATATATAAAAATAAAATTGAAAATTAAATTAAAAACTTAAAAAATAAAAAAGATGAAAAAGTAAAGTAAAAAGTTGACAAGCATGTACTACATAAGTGATACGTCTACAAGAAAAAGGATATTATAGTCTTATTAGAAATTGATTAAAATAATGAGCTATACGTTACGTACATTACAATTCAAAATGCTTTGTATTTTATCATATGAATATAATCGATTAATTTATCGATATCGGTAACATGAGCGCCATCTGTCGTGAAAATAAACAACCAATATAACCGGTCTCTCATTTAATATATAAAGTTTGTAGTAATATATGTAAATGCCGTTAAATACAATATACTAACACGATTTGAAACACGTATCTTTACAACCGCAACTGATGAATTTCACAGCACACTCTTTCCATTTATTTTTTTTAAATTGCCTTGGAATATTTTCTAAAAAAATACAAATTAATAACAAAAAAAAATAGTTAGCAAATTTTGCAAAACATCATATTAAATGTACGAGTTTTCTTAGAAAAATATTTTAAATACCTCAATATTACATTTTACATCAAAAATATTAAACACACAATCTGGTCTTTATTTAGATAATCTAGAAAAATTACAAACCAGTAAAGCAACCAACAAAAACTTACCCTTAATAAATAACCAACTAAATTTAACTTCGAGTCCCTTTTTGAAAAATATTCCCATTGTGATTCATTTGTCGTCTTTCTCTCTTTCAAAATTTTAATTTTTATACAAATCGCTCACTCCTTTCAACAACATCATATATCAAATATTGTCAATTTTCAGTTGTGCATATTTTCGGAATGCCCAAAAAATGTACTGTATACCAGCAAAAACGACATATTTTTAACTTGATATTAACCCGCTATAGGGCAGAAAGTGTTGTTTTTTGCATTTTGAAGAAATTGTTTTTTTTTTTTTTTATAATGTAAATATTTTTCAAATTGAGAAAAATCCTTCAGGTTTTACCTAAAAATATCTGTTGCACAGTAAAAAGATCAATAACTGGCTTGATATTCATTTTTAATACATTTTATTATATTCTTAAACTTTAAAATCGATCTCCTGAAAAATCTAGTTTTTTGATACTTGACGTTGGTGAAAGGAGTGAGCGAAAAAAGCGAATTTTTTATTACGATTTGATCGTAATAAAAAATTATTACGATCAAATCGTAATAATTTTATTTTAATGACCTGATGACCTGAAATAATTTTCCGAAACCGATAGTCACAAATAAGTGTTTTTAAAAAGTTGTATAACACAAAGTAAACGATGGATGATAAGGAGAGTGTTTTAAAACCTTTTAACACCATTCTTAAATATGTAATATCAAATTTATTCATATTTTATAGAAGTCATATTAGTCATATTTTGTTTTTACCTTATGGTTTTTTTTTTATATTTTCTCATTTGTTAAATTTTTCATTTTTTTTTATATTTTCTCAATTAATTATTTTAAATATGCTTCATATGCCTATTTATTATACCTGTTTATTGTTTTTATATTTTGCCATGTATTAGTTTTGGTTATTTAAAAAAAATCTTTTTATTTACTTTATTATTTGTTTAATTTATATTTGAAGCACTTACTTTGTAATTTTCCATTTTATAATAAAAATTTAACTTTGTTTTAAGATAACTTTAAAACACAGTAACATTTTAATTATTTATTATTTGTGTTCCAGTCTTTTTAACCTTAATCCCATGTCCCAAAATGAGAAATAGAAATTACTCATCGGGAATATTATATATGATTTATGTATGTCATATGTTTAAAAAAAAAATTAACAACTTTAAAACGATAAAAACTTTTTAAGGCGGTTCGACACGTTTTGATATTCAAGTACATATTTGAGTCGCAAAATGCAGATGTGAGATGAATATTTGTGACATAATTTTTAAGGGTCAAGACAGAGAGACTGAAAGTGTCCTCAAGTAATATATTTTCATTAAAATCATTTAACACTTGGGTCAACTATTTTCAACGCTTACTCAACAACTAGGGCATTCATAAGAATGACAATGTTTAAGAGGTCAGATACAAATAAAAATACAAAGGATTCTTCTCATAAAGTAATCTTTCAAAATTCGTTAATAATTTATGTAATAAAATAACAAATTAATAGTTTTTTTTAATTCATTTTATTTGATCAGTAAACGGGTTTTGTCGTCACTGATATCGTCAGACTGGAGGCTAGCCAAAATTCTGTTTTTTTTTTACATAGCAAAGCAGGGCTTGTAAACTATGGTATTACTCTTTTTTTCTCACAAAATGAATTTAAATTGATTGAATTTTTATCTCAACATAGATGAAGAAGAATAAAGAAGTCTGGGCATTTAATGGGCTGACGACCGTCATAGGCTAGTTTAAGTGATCATTTTACACACTCTTAACATTCACCAATTCTACCCATGATTGACAGCACGTTACTCAAATTCTTGGAACTTGTATATATATTGTTCAAAGTCAGAACTTGGTGCTTGAATCACTAGAATTTCACAAGACACATATATAATAATAATAAAAATATCCTAATTGGAGATAATCCAGATTTGTGAACAAATATTTGGACACACTCAAATTATGTCAAAATATATAATATGTGCTTCTGTTGAATTAAACAAAAATACGAGCAACACAGCTATGTTGAGATATCAAAAATGTAAAATAACTCTAAATGGAGAAACCCAGATTTGTGTACAAGTATTTGGACACACTCAAAATGTTAATAAAATAATAATAAAACCCTTATCCGCACCCCAATGGTGCATAGAGCACTGCGTTATATAAACGCAGAGTTATCTTGATCGTTTACACATGAAGGAAAGGTGATCAGCCCTCCGCTTCAGGTACCAGTCCAGGGTAATATTGAATAAATATTACAGTGAAAAAATCACATTTATTTGACCCCCCCTGGGAATCGAACCCGGGACCTCCAGAACGGTAGCCGAGCGTGCTGACCATTACACTACGGAGGCGGACTCAAATGTTACCAAAATTTTACCAAAATATTTTATTTATTTATGAAAAATAATAACATCGATATTTTGCTGCAATGAGAGTTGCTCGCTTGTTGAATGTGTACGAGTATAACGTTTTCACGAGACGTGTATTAATTATATCCATTGTCCAAACAAAGCTGCTCAGAGTGGGGATTCCGCTGTTGAAAACCAACAATACGAACATCTTCGAGACAACTTAATACGAACAGCAAACAGAACAATAGAACTATGGAATCCTAAATAAATGTTGATCCTGAATTACTGCGAAATAATAATTAATTTCTGTCATTGGAAAGAAGATGTTTTAGTAATAAATATACAGGAAATCCATAGATAAATAGTTTGAAGGTATTTTGGAGGTCAGACAACTGTAAAATTAAAGACCCTTAGAGTATATATTTACAATATTGTGTCCGGTTGTGGTCCCGGGGTTAGTGTCGCGGACTCTTGAGTCAGAGTTTCTCGGATCGAACCCACTCTACCACAATTTGATACCTTTTTCCAATAATGAGCCGCTTAGGCTCACATATCACTCACTCCTTTCAAGAAAGTCATAAATCAAAAATCGTCAATTTTCAGTTGTGCATGTTTTCAGAATGCCCAGAAAATGTACTATATCCTAGCAAAAGACGCATATTTTAGCTTAATATTTACCCGCTACAGGGCAGAAAATGTTGTTTTTGCATTTTGAAGAAAAAGTATTGTTAATTTTTTTTTTTTAATTTATTAATTATTTTTCAAATGGAGAAAAAACCTTCAGGTTTTAAGTAAAAAGATCTGTTGCATAGTAAAAAAGTTTAATATGTGGCTTGATATTTATTTTTAAAACATTGTGTTATATTTTTAAACTTTAAAAACGTTCTCCTGAAAAATCAAGTTTTTTGATTTATGACGTTCTTGAAAGGAGTGAGCGATACATAGTAAGAAATTTAAGTATTTTTGTAAATAATAAAAACACAAATATTTATATTTAAATAAACAATTATTTATATTATTTGTTTTATTAATTGATTCGGCAGTCACTTTGTGGTAAAATCTATCCATTTTTAATTAATGTTTTACTTAGTAAATACCACTATTTCTTAAAATCTACTGTGACACGTGTTTCGATGCATTCCGCATCATTTTCAAACACCGTATGTGAAGCTAATTCTAAATTTTAGAGTTGGGTCATTGGGACGTTGAAGGTTGAAGAGGGGGTAGTAACTGTTTCTTTTTTTTTAATTAATTTAATTTTTATTTTTTATTTTTATTTCTTATCAGAGGAAACATAGACAAAAGGGGGGAGGCTTAAGTCATTGTCATATTGGTAATTATGGGTTTATTGTTATTTATATTCTTATGAATTTCTATAGTTTCAAAATGCTGCAGTTTATGGCTTTTCGTATTGATTATTTTTAGGATTTCTACGTTATTGTGGTTAAATTTGTGATCATTATCTATTAAATGGTTAGCGAATTCCGAAAAATTATTATTTCTCAAACATAATTCATGTTCCCTGATTCTTGTTTTGAATTTTCGGGAAGTCATACCAATATACGAACTTCCACAGTCGCAGTTTAATTTATATATGCCACTATTGTCCAATATATTTTCAGGATTATTTTGTATTTTATTATTTGTTATATAAAACACTGGATTATTCACCCTACGGATGAGATGTCAATTTATAGGTTACCCAAGAGTGTAAAGTGATCACTTAAGTCAGCCAAATGCCAGGTTGTAATTCCTGGGATACTCTGACTTCTATCTTCTTTCATATTAAAAGAGGAAGAACAATACATGGTTCATATCAAGTTGAGATATATTTTCATTAAGAAAGGTAACTTGCTGATGACAAATCCAATGTTGACAAATCCAATGTCATGGTTTTTGAAAGAGATGAATTTAGATCTGGATGTAAAATAGTATTCAATGGGGAAATTTTAGAACAGGTAGATGATTTTTTTTTATATAAGGAAAAAAAATCTAGGAAATGTTGATTAAGATATATGTAGAAAGGAGAATAAATGGTGCACTGAAATCAGTTTATAAAAAAATGTCAGTGCACAATGGAGTCCTGGTTCCAACTCTAATGTATGGAAGTTAAACATGAAGTTGGGAAACGAAGGATAAAATTGGACTAAATGCGGATGAAATTCAATTTCTCAGACAAATGTGCGGAAAAACGATGCATGATACATTTTAAATTTCAATTTGTTTTACTGTTCTTTCTTCACTCATTAGATTCATATGCCCAATATATTGGAGATAGCCCAGATTTTGTGAACAAGTATTTGGACACACTCAAAATGTCGTGAATAAATTATCTGGTCAAATTATAAGCAATAATAAAAATGAAAATGTTATTCTCTGGCGTTTCTCATGTGTGTGATTATAATCCAGGATTCGGACCTCACATAGTAATAAAAAAGTTTCTGCTTAATAAAAAAGCTTCTTTTCATCTCACCAATAGATGTTTCTAGTGAAGTTCTAGTGATTCAAGAACAATGTTTCAAAATTGGTTCATATATATAGAACTTCCAAGAATTTGAGTAGTGTGTCAATAATGGGTTGTCAGTAATGGGTAGAATTGGTGAATGTTACACGTGTGTAAAGTGATCACTTAAACCAGCCTATGACGGTCGTCAGCCCCGTAAATGCCCAGACTTCCATATTCGTCTTCATCTTTGATGAGATGTCAAAAAATAATATGACTTGTATTTTTCCTTAATTCACCGTTCTTTTTACCGCACATTCATTTGAGAGATTGCATTTTGACTTCACTCAGTCTATTTTCATCCTCTAACTCCATGCTTCGCTCCCATACATCCAGATTGAAACCAGAACTCACTCGCGTACTGCCAATAATAATATTCCATTTTGGCCAAGTCATTTTTATCTATGGTACTGTAAAAATAAACCATTTTCAAATTTTTCGAATCGAATCAAAATAGATTCAAGTATAATTGGATCAAGAACTACCTCGACCCGCTTTTGTTTATTTTGAACAGTTTACACGCACGCCGTATAAGTAAACAGTTTGCGAAAGCACGCCTGACGTCATTGTACGGATTCTGGCGCTGCCGTGGGGAAATGTTTATGGAATACACGAAAAAACTTCTCATTAAGTCAAAAACTGAACGGGAGATTAGGCAGGTATGTTATTAAAACACATTTTGTGGAGGCCTTGCAGAAAAAACGCCCTGCGAATAGTTATTATGTGTGTGGGTACTTCTAATAATACCTATTTTGTGATACCAATACAATCGTATGTAAATTTACATTACTCTAAACCTTTCTACAGTTAAAAAAAACTTATCATTAAGTCAAAAACCAAATGAGAGATAAGGGGGTATATATTGAAACACATTTTGTGGGGGTCTTGTGGAAAAAACCCTATGAATAGTTTTGTGTGTAGGTACCTCAAGGAATACCAATTTTGTGATACCAACACAATTTAATGTCAACAGACACTATTCAAAACATTTTTATTTATTTATTTGAACTTTTTGTACAATATGTGTGTACATTGGCGGGCTTATTGCTATAAAGCAATATCTTCCAACCAACCAGTGTGAACCAACAGACTAGTGTGAACGATCTAGGCTTGTACCTTTTGATGTCTGTTAGAAATTAGTGGGGAGATAATGCTTGAACAGGTTAACACAAGGATAAGAAAAAAGAAAAACAAAGAAACATAAGAGTTTCTGCTTAATAAAAAGCTTCTTTACATCTCACCAATAGATGTCTCTAGTGAAGTTTTAGTGATTCATGAACAAGGTTTCTAAATTGGTTAATATATATAGAACTTCCAAGAATTTGAGTAGTGTGGTTGTCAATAATGGGTAGAATTGGTGAATGTTACACGTGTGTAAAGTGATCACTTAAACCAGCCTATGACGGTCGTAAGCCCCGTAAATGCCCAGACTTCCATATTCTTCTTCATCTTTGATGAGATGTCAAAAAAAATAAGGGGGTATATATTGAAACACATTTTGTGGAGGTCTTGTGGAAAAAAACCCTATGAATAGTTTTGTGTGTAGGTATACCTCGAATAATAACAACTTTGTGATACCAACACTATTATATGTTAACATACACTTTTAAAATCAATTTTATTAAAAAATATATTTACAAGTCAAAAACCGAACGGGGGATTAGACTCATC
The DNA here is from genome assembly GCF_059751285.1 of Brachycentrus maculatus. Classification (NCBI taxonomy): domain Eukaryota; kingdom Metazoa; phylum Arthropoda; class Insecta; order Trichoptera; family Brachycentridae; genus Brachycentrus; species Brachycentrus maculatus. The sequence goes on from NW_028281202.1 coordinate 103,354, forward strand.
ATTCGTAGTGTAATAATAGTCAACACGGTTGTCTACCGTACTGGAGGTCCTGGGTTCGATTCCCAGGGGGGGTCAAATAAATACAAATTATTTTTTCACTCTTAATATTTATTTAATATTACCCTAGACTGGTACCTGAAGTGGGGGCTGGTCACCTTTCCTTTATGTTACTGATCAAGATAATACTACGTTTACATGATAAAGTGCCTTATGCACCATTGGGTGCGGATGAGGGTTTGAAGAAGAATTCTTGAAACTTATATATATGCAATGGTCTTAGATCCTTCCTCATACTGGCAAGGTTTTCGATGCATTTGCAAAGTATGGCTGATTATTATCAGATGAGAAATTGGTATTTTATTAAAGTACTTTATTATCAAGCTTATTCCTTTTGTTTATAAATAATCATTAAAAAAAACTTGAAATTATTAAAGAAAGCACTTGCGAAACTAGTTATCATTCATAAATAAACTCAATTGGTATGAAAACAAGTGTTTCTTTGATAATTTCAACATGTCTTACCACAAAAGAAATGCAAAACAATAAATAACCTTAATATAAGTTAATTTCTTAATTTCATGAATGTTTTCCGCAGATACTTTGTTGCACATTTTATAAACTTTAAAAAATTAAATAATTTAGTTTTAACCACTTTTCTATTAATACAATTTAACCTACCGGTTTCGACAATAACTTTGTCATCATCAGGATTTATTTTAATTCAAAATCATTAAAAACATTAAATACTCTCACCAAAAACTTCCACACACTCCGTAAAAATCCTTAATTTAGGATTGTATTAATAAAAATGTGTTAAGTTATTTAATTTTATAAAATTTCCTCATTACCATCCACTTTTTGTAATATAAATAAATTTCTTAATAACCAGGCACTTTTCTTAATAAAAATAATAATACAAAAAACTACCCTGGACCTCTTGATCTCTGCTATAATTGTCCCGTTGCGTTCGTGTGAAATCCTTACAAAGAAGCCATAATGAAAAGCTCCAACAAGGAGAACTTTAATCAAGCTCAATTTTATTTCTCACAATATAAGCTCGCAAACAAAGACAATAATGAAAAGTAATTTAAAATCTAGAGAAGCAAATATATCTGTTTATATATTATGACTTTATAATTAATTCGTTTGACAAAAATATTTAACCTTCATACTGACAATAATTAATTGTGATAATATTTTTTATAAAACAAGCGTAAAAATAATCAAAAGACAATATTTCCTTTTTACAGCTAAGATGATTTTCTTTCTTTGCTTTGTATAGTATTAAAACCTTTTGACATGAAAAATGTTGTTTTTGGTCATCAAAATATCATTGTGCTCTCATTAGAAGCCATCTTGAATACATACATCGCTCACTCCTTTCAACAACGTCATATATCAAAAAACTAGATTTTTCAGGAGATCGTTTTGAAAGTTTAAAAATATAATAAAATGTATTAAAAATAAATATCAAGCCACTTTTCGAACTTTTTACTTTACAACAGATCTTTTTAGGTAAAACCTGAATATTTTTTCTTCACATATAAAATATTTAGTACAAAAAAAAATTTATCAATACCTTTTCTTCAAAGAGCAAAAACAACACTTTCTGTCCTGTTGCAAGTAAATATTAAGTTAAAAATATAAATCGCTTTTTCTGGAATGTAGTGCATTTTCTGGGCTTTTCGAAAACATGCACAACTGAAAATTGACGACTTTTGATGTATGAAGTTTTTGAAAGGAGTGAGTGACGTGGAGAATAAAATAACAACATTTTGAATGTGTCCAAATACTTGTTCACAAATCTGGAAAATCTCCACTGAGGAGTTATTTTAAACATTTTTGACATCTCAACAAAGATGAAGAAAAATATGGATGTCTGGGTATTTACAGGGCTTTAAATTGAAACTAAATCATGTACCTGTAATCCGTTTTCCCTAGGTGTAGGCAGTCATTGCAAACATCCTTCGCCTCTTCCACATTCATGTATCTACTCACAAACACCTGACGATTATTCGAGCTCCTGGCCTGATTCAAGTATTTGCTCGCTCAAGTATTTTAAACCCTTGATCATGTCAACATTTTCTCGGTTTTCCCCTGCTTCTATTTTCAACTAAATTTAGCTTCATAAATATGTAAAATACTCTTTCTTCAGTCATTTGATTCACATGCCAAAATCATCTCAACGCAATGAGCAAATTCCGAAAAGTTCCTGATTGGCCCACACTAGATTATCCCTCCTGTTCCCAACACACATTCAAATGAAAGATATTTTTTTAGTTGGAAAAAACAAAAAAACCACTTAATGATCTTTAAATGTTGTACGTAATAAGCAAGGTAAAAAAACATCTCTACACGCCTTTCTTAATTTGTCAACATTTTGAGTGTGTCTAAATACTTGTTCACAAATCTGTATTATTTCCAATTAGTAGCCCCGTAAATGCCCATACTTAAATCCCATATTCTTCTTCATCTATGTTGAGATGTCAAAAAATTATATTTCTCAATTTTATCGATAAAGCATATCTCAGTCTCGTATTCTTTCCTTATTGTACCATTCAAACATCTAACATACATAAACTGGCCATTTTTGTTCCTCGAAAGGGGACATCTACCAATTTTTACCTCGTAGTATGTATATTCAAGAAAACAAGTATTTTTTCATAGTTTTTATGTATTAATAAAATGAAAATGGACATTGACAAAGAAAATTAGAGGAATGAATAATATAAAAATGAAAAAAATATGTTGTTTTATATTAAGACAGGCTATCTAAAAACGGGACGGTCCCGTTCAAAACTAAACGTATGCTCAATTTAATCACACATCGTTTTCCCCGTACATTTGTCTGAGGGATCGTACTTTGACGTACGCATCCAGTCTACTTTCATCCTTCCTTTACATGTTCCGATTTCGATAAAGCTGAGGAGTTTATATTTTCCGGTCAATAAAATTGACTTGAACCGAAAACGAAATAAGATTCTCGGCATGATAATATAAATTTGATGATATCATATAACAGGCAATAAGTAGTCACAAATCATCGTTATTATTCCCGTTCCCGAATTATCTCATCAAATCTAATGCGCTAGGGCCAAATCATAATGTTTTATGGGACACATAGCAAAATTTACGAGATATACTAAAACCTGTTTTATGTTAAGAACATATGCCTTCCTATACTATCTTGATATGGCAGAATTTAACTCATAGTACAATACACTTAAGGGAATGCTGTCATACTGATCTCAATTTTATAAAGAAGTTTTAAAATAACATAGTTCTCACGTTTACCAACGATATTTTATCCAAGAATTTGAGTAGTGTGGTCATAATTCGTGGGTAGAATTGGTGAATGTTACATGTTTGTATATCAATACAGGATATCAATTTACAACATTTTGAGTGTGTCCAAATACTTGTTCACAAAATCTGGATTATCTCTAATTACAGGAGTTATTTTCATATTATTTTTTGACATGTCGCTCACTCCTTTCAAGAACGTCATAAATCAAAAAACTTGATTTTTCAGGAGAACGTTTTTAAAGTTTAATAATATAATACAATGTATTAAAAATAAATATCAAGCCACTTACTGAACTTTTTACTGTGCAACAGATCTTTTAAAGTAAAACCTGAAGGTTTTTTCTCCATTTGAAAAATATTTAGTTTATTTAAAAAAATAATTAAACAATACCTTTTCTTCAAAATGCAAAAACAACACTTTCTGCCCTGTGGCGGGTAAATATTAAGTTAAAAATATGCCGCTTCTGCTGGGATATAGTAATTTTTTTGGACATTCCAAAAACATGCCCAACTGAAAATTGACGAATTTTGATTTATGACGTTCTTGAAAGGAGTGAGCGATGTGTAAAGTGATAACTTAAACCAGCCTTTGACGGTCGTAAGCCCCGTTAATGCCCAGACTTCCATATTCTTCTTCATCTATTTTGACACGATAATTTTTTTTTTAAATAACTCCTTATTGGAGATAATGCAGATTTCTGAACACACTCAAAATGTTGAAGAGATTGTTGGGTTTGTCAAAAAATAATAACTCCTATAATTCGAGACAATCCAGATTTGTGAAAAAGTATTTGGACATTAAAAATGTTGTAGATACATAATAGTAAAACCTGCTTTATGTTAGGAACATGCCTTCCTACACAATCTCAATATATGTAGCAGAATTTAACTTGTAGTACAATATAATTTTGAAGCAATAACTTTGTGATTTTCCATTTTATAATTAAAATGTTACATTGTTTTAAAATCACTATAAATATTTAATTATAACTTAATTATAATGTCAACCGTTTTCTGTTTAAAGCATTTGCGCGTGGGGGAAAAAAACTATTGAACAATAACAGTAAGTAATTTGTATGATTTATACGAATGAAATAATATTTTTACATAAAATAATTGTATTTATAATTCTATTTAAGAAATAGGTTATTTATTAAGAAATTGATTCAATAAAAATAATACGACATTCAAACCATAGGCGAAGATAAAAAATATGTATGAAGTCTTATTCATTTCTCTTGGATGAACTCTGAAGAATTTATGAGTTTCTGGTATCAATCTGATAATATTAAACATATTTTCATTGAAAAGCATCCGTCTACAATATAATATCAATAAACAGCCAGTGCTGGATTTGTGTGCAAGCTTAAATACAGTAAACTTTATAAAATAAAACAACTTTGTTTTTAACCATTTTTTATTGGTACACTTTTTCCAACCCGTTTCGACAAGGACCTTGTCATCATCAGGATTTATGTACTAATTCTAAATATTGAAATACTCATAGTTAGGTTATAGTTAATTACCCTTCCCTTACGATGCCAAAAACATCTACATCAATTTTTTTTTTTGCATTTTAATTTTAAAAGTGGTTAAAAACAAAGTTGCTTTCTTTTATAAAGTTTATAAAATGTGCCACAATGTATCTGTGAAAAACATTCAAGAAAACATAACATGTAGCTTAAAGCTGCAAAAATTGTTTAAGCTACAAAATTGGTGACCGTTATGTTTATCTCATTATTGATTTTTTACATTATTTTTGACATCTCAACAAAAATGAAGAAGAATATGGAAGTCTGAGCATTTACGGGGCTTACAGCCGTCATTAGCTGGTTTAATTGATCACTTTACTCACTTGTAACATTCACCAATTCTACCCATGATTGAACCACACTTTTCAAATTCTTGGAACTTCTATATTCAGTATTTGGTTCAATTTCGAATGACAGTCCTTGAATCACTAAAATTTCACTAGAGACATCTAAACTAGAGACATCACTAAAATTTCACTAGAGACATAGGTGAGATGAAAGAAGCTTTTCATTGAGCAGAAACTCTTTCAATTGTATGTGAGGTCCGAAGCCTGGATTATAATCATACATACATGAGAAACGCTAGAAAATATCGTTTTCAATTTAGCTTTTAATTTGACCAGTTAATTTATTTACGTTTTGAGTGTGTTCACAAATTTTGATTATCTACAATGAGGATTTTTTAAAATTATTTTTTGACATCTCAACAAAGATAAAGATCATCTTCATCTCATTCTTCATCTTTGTTGAGATTTCAATTTTTGTTTGTTTAAAACTTCTTATTGGAGATGATCCAGATTTGTGAAAAAGTATTTGGACACACTAAAAATGTTGTCTTATACAAGTGTTTATTTTTTTTATCAACATGTCATTACACGAATTGAATGCCGAATTAATAAATAATGTGACTAATATTTATCTTTCAGGCAATTTGAACTAGAATATTCATTACTTTTTTTTATAAAATATTAGAAACGCTAATAGGCCTTATTTGAATTTGAGCCTTAAACTGCCACTACTCGTAATCCGGTACTGTACACAATATATAGCGTAACTGCCTGAGGCTAAAAGCTCTCGATTTCAGAATTTCTCGGGCCAAGTGGTCCTTAAAATTGTTAGTACCAAAAAAATATTATAAAATTTCCTTTTTTTATTCATCCTCCATTCGTATTTGAGATTTTCTTCTATCGATGTGATACGTTATAATATGTTTCCTTTTGTAGGTTTACAGATTGAATCGATAACGTTCTTATTAGAACTAAAATAGTGCAAAGGGTACTACATTAAGTACCCTCGTGGTAGTATTTTTCGAAAATAACACTAAATAAATTGTCATTTTTTTAAAACTAGGTTTTGTACTGACTTTTTTTGGTGGAACTGCATTTTATACAATAAAACAACTATTTTATTTTTGTCTCGGCATTTACTTTGTGGTAAGACATGTTAAAATGATTAAGGAAACACTTGTTTTTATACCACTTGAGTTTATTAATGGCTACTAGTTTCGGAAGCTTAACTTCCATCGTAAGGTCTGAATAATAACTTTAATATATAATTTTAAAAAAAACTGTTCTGTAAATAAGGACTAACTAATTAACTAACTAACCCCTTGACTTACCCCCTCCCCCTAACTTACCCCTCTCCTTATTTAAAGAACAGTTTTTTTTATAATATTCTCAATATTATTAATATTTAAAGCATTTACTTTGTGGTTAGTGATTTTTACTTATTTATTTACAAGTATATAAGTTGATTCGATTATAGGTCTAATTTTAATATACGTTTAACCTTGGCTCGTAACGCATGTCTGTATTGAAAACTATAGTGCATGTTGGTCTTCGGGTCGACCAAAAATCGCATGTGTTAGACATTTTGTGTAGTTTTGAGTGTGTAAATGGTGCTATGGTGGTGAAGGGTAGTATTGTTTGCATGCTGTGTTAGTGATTGTCCTGACGAAGAGACGGGTACGTCTCAAAACCGGTAGACGTAAAAATCTCGGTGAGTGGTTATATACTAATTTTATTAACATTTTTGTAAAAAAATAAATAAGTTTTTTTTTTATTTATATTTTAGTTATTATTCAGACCTGACGATGGAAGTTTAGTTTCCGAAAGTAGTAAACTCAAGTGGTATAAAAACAAGTGTTTCGTTAATATATTTTTTTTTTAAATTAAACGCTTGTAATAGACAACTATATACTTAAGTTTTATTTTTATTATACACGACTAGTTTCGAAAACGAATAGATTAAGTGGTTTATTACAAGTGTTTAATTATTAAAATAATAATCAACATGTCATTCCACAAAGTTAATGCCGAATCAATAAATAGCATTACTATTTTACCATTAACTTGACTGCAGCTAATAGAATCTGATATTTCACAATGTTTGCGAATGTCAAATAATGTCTAAACAGAACACAAGCAAAAAAAAATGTTCTTTCGACATTCACTCACCCAAAAATACATCGGCATTTCTTTTCTTAAAAGCTTGTAGAAACTGAAACACCATGCTCCACCCTATAGACTAATTTTGTCCCACATAAACAGATCGATAGTTGTCCAACATCGAGACGAAACACGTGTACAACAGTGAACATAATTAGCTACAGATATTTAGTGAAAACGAAAATTGTTTTTAAATAAACTTTTTAGAGATAATTTAAGTCAAAAAATAAGTTACAGATTCATAAAAAAATAAAAATTTGGTAGATTGTAAAATACTATGTCAAATTGTTACTTATTTTTTTTTTTCAAAAATGTTAAAAAAATTAGTATATAACCACTCACCGAGATTTTTACGTCTACCGGTTTCGAGACGTACCCGTCTCTTCATCAGGACAATCACTAACACAGCATGCAAACACTACTACCCTTCACCACCATAGCACCATTTACACACTCAAAACTACACAAAATGTCTAACACATGCGATTTTTGGTCGACCTGAAGACCAACATGCACTATAGTTTTCAATACAGACATGCGTTACGAGCCGAGGTTAAACGTACATCAAATTGTTAACTTAATATATTTTTTAAAAGTGGTATCAGTAAAATTAAGAAAGGTGTCTTGATATTGTAAGAAAGAATAGTAAAACAAATTAATTAGGCAAATGTGATTGGTAATAGGAGTTGAAGAATACCGAAAAAAAATGATCAAGTATCAAGTTTTTGGCTTTTTAAATTTATTAATTAATCCATACAAAAATCTATTTCTATAATAAAATTAAATAAAATCATACTTAAACCCTTACTTTGATTTATTCATTATATAATTATTATTGTACTTTACTTATCGAATTCCCTCAATACAAATTAATTTTGTCGGAAAAAAAATATATAACACCTGCTTTGTTGTGCATACAACTCTAGAATTTTTTTAGCCTCCAACCAGTCTGTTGATATCGGTAACGATAAAATCTGGTCACTGGTCAAATAAAATTTATGTGGAAAAAAACTTTATCGTTGTTTTTATGTATACGTTTTATATTTACATATATATCATATATTATATACATATATTATCGATTTGATATTAACTTTGTGTAAAAATATGATTATATAAATAAATGAATATAACACTTGCATAAAACCACTTTTTATGGTTTCAATTATGTAAACACGACTAGATTTGAGAAATAGAAATGATCCTATCAACAGGTGAAACTATATACTAAGTACAAAGTGTATAGTTTCACCTGTTGATGTTATTTCCCAAAGTTCATACCGAATCCCCAAAGAATATAAACGTAAAAATAATTTTAAAAAATATAATATTTAATCATCCATCATTGTAATATCGATTTGCTCAGTTATCATAAACCAATTTTCATTAATAAAAAGAAGTAAGCTTTTACAATCAATGATAATATTGCAATAAAAAGCATTCTTAAACCTCTTTGGTCGTAAAATGGGATAACAAAAAAGCTCGTAGCTTATTCAGGCAGAGAACAAGGCCAAAGCGAATTAATTGTTGCGTAATTTAGACAAATTATAGACCCTGACATCTCATTTTAATTAATCTAAAAGCTTTCTGAATTACTATAGAAATGGCGTACTAGGATCATCAACCCATAAAATTGGGGTCCATAAAAAGTATCGCCATCAATGGGCCAATTGACTTGAATCCCATAAATCTTTCAATGACTGATATTTTAAGGGTGGAAATTGGGCTATTAGTAAATGAACAAGTCGTAAAACTGCTGACATCTCGCAATAAAATAAATTTATCAAATTGTTATTATTTTTTTATTTTTTTATTTAATATAGTTACATTTTTAAGTACAACATAATACATTTTTTATAACATTTATACATATGGCAAACTTTTAGTTTTAGATTCGCTGTGCCTCTCCAAAAAAGAGACTGAGCTCTTGTGCTTGGAGAGGGACTTACACTCATGGTGTAATGTTTTAAATAATTGATGGTATAATAGTCTTTTTCATATGTTTTTCATAAGATTTATATGTAATGGGCATTAATTTTTTTCTTAAGAATTTTAGTATCTTCTTTTTTTATTTCTTTAGGGAGTTTTTTTAAATATTTAATTCCCAAATATTTGAAGTTTTGTTGAAATTGCTTAGTATTGCATTTTGGAGTTGGAAAATCATTTAAGAATCTCGAAGATAAACTTTTTTTTATTCAAATATTTGTCAACCTCCATTATTTGAAAAATGCGTTTTTTTTTCATAAATGGTTTCTATGTTTGGGACTTGAAATTTAGTAAATAATCATTTTGTTGGATATGTTTTTTAAAAAAAAAACAACTTTAATTATTGCTTTCTGTACTATTTTCACAGAGTTCAGTATATTGCTGTATCTATCGTTTCTCCTCATATAAAAGAAGATAGAAGTCAGATCATCTCAGGGCTTACGATCTGATATTTATCGATCACTGTATACACCTGTATAACGTTCTCATTCTACCTATTATTGAACATCCAGTCTGCACATATTTATGAAACCTGTGCAATGGTCTCATATTCTTTCACATGTCGGTACAATTTTCGATACATTTGGAAATATGGATGATTGTGGGGTGTACTGACAAAAAACGTTAACTCGAAAATATGCAATTTTGACTTGATGCAGTATCATAAAGGTTTCCACGTTCTATAAACTGGTAAAATACACTAAGTAGTTCAAAATGTCAAATTTATGTGGTTTTAAAATTACAACATTTTGAGTGTGTCCAAATACTTGTTCACAAAATCTGGATTATCTCCAATTACAGGAGTTATTTTCATATTATTTTTTGACATCTCATCAAAGATGAAGAAGAATATGGAAGTCGGGGCACTTAGGATTCGGACCTCACATACTAATATAAGAGTTTCTGCTTAGTAAAAAGCTTCTTTACATCTCACCAATAGATGTCTCTAGTGAAGTTCTAGTGATTCAAGAACAAGGTTTCTAAATTGGTTCATATATATAGAACTTCCAAGAATTTGAGTAGTGTGGTTGTCAATAATGGGTAGAATTGGTGAATGTTACACGTGTGTAAAGTGATCACTTAAACCAGCCTATGACGGTCGTCAGCCCCGTGAATGCCCAGACTTCCATATTCTTCTTCATTCTTAATGAGATGTCAAAAAATAATATGTTTTAAAAGAAAATTCAACTTACAGTGAAATAGCGGGTATTCAGGCTAAAAGCTTTAAATAACAGGGATTTTGGAGTTAACGCTTTTTACCAGTATTCCTATGATAAACAACATATTTATATACAGGTTTAGAAAGATAAGCATATAAAATTAGTTTATTTTTAACATTGCAACCATTTGTTTAGTAATTGTAACATAATTCATATTTATTGCACTATTTTGTTATGTAGGAATGAATAAATTCATTTTGTTTTACCCGTACGTGTAATTCATTATTATTTATAAACATTATCATAAGAATGTTTAAATTATGCTCAACATTTTGAGTGTGTCCAAATACTTGTTCACAAAATCTGGATTATCTCCAATTACAAGAGTTATTTTCATATTATTTTTGACATCTCACCAATAGATGTCTCTAGTGATTAAAGAACAAGGTTTCTAAATTGGTTCATATATACAGAACTTCCAAGAATTAGTGGGAATAGCGTGGTTGTCAATAATGGGTACAATTGGTGAATGTTACACGTGTGTAAAGTGATCACTTAAACCAGCCTACGACGGTCGTCAGCCCCGTAAATGCCCAGACTTCCATATTCTTCTTCATCTTTGATGAGATGTCAAAAATAATATAAATTATGCTCCGTTAAATACAAACAACCTTCATATAAGACCCTCCCAAAATTCCTAAAAATATAAATACCTTTAAAAATACATATATTTGTATTCTGCTTCTACATAAACTCCACACAAGAGATCATTCATACTTATTATCAAAAAAATATGTGCGAATTATTGTAGCTTAAAGCGAACGTGGTGAGAAAAATTAATTAATTTTTTTTTTTGCTTTGAATATTGAAGGCATTAACTTTGTGGATCATATTGATATATTATTTCGAGAAATAAAAATACTAGTAATAAATTAAACCCTGAAGAGGGCAACAGGTTGTTGCCGAAACTAGTTGGTTAGTAAAAATGTGGGTGGATCAGAACACAAAGTATTTTTATTTCTCGAAATAATATAAAAGTTTTTTTTATTATTTATCTGAAAAACGAGCATAAATTACACAAATAATTATAATTCAAGTTCATTATAAACTTAGACAAGCAAAAACATTTTTTGAACAGCAATGACAGCGCCATCTGTTAAACGTAACAATAACACACGCAACACTAAACACTGCTCATGGTACGCAGAGAGGTTCTTGACAGCGGCTGTCACTTAAAATTTTAATTTGTTTTCGATTTCACTGTTATCCCACGAATGATGAAATCTAAATTTTGTAATATGGATCGAACATCGCGCTTTTGTGATAATTTTAATTTTCGACGTTGTAGGAAGTAATTAATTTCGTCGGTAATTGAAATAAAGGTTCTCTCGGCGTTAAAGCTCCATCGGCATCATTACGCAGTCTCGGTCCCCATTAGGGGCCGGACAATGGCCAGGGGTGGCGGACCAAAGCATGCCCAAATTAATCATGTTTCACCCTTACCGAGAGCTTTTCCGTTAGGGAGGGTATTAGGTGTACAAGAGGTGGAAACGCTCAAGTTAACAAATTTGATTCGATACAATTACACTTCTCATTTGATATTATGTATTATTTAATTAGTATTTAACCCTTTCCAGTCCAAATATTTATTTTTTAATAATTCCATCAGGTCCACAATCGATTTACAGCATTACAGGGTAAAACAATACATCCAATTTTTTTTTTAAATGACATTGTGTTAAAAATTTATTTTTATTTTGAATGTATCATTGAATTCTCGTCCCAGTATACCGCACACTAAATACGAGTGAGAAAAAAATATGTTTGCTTGTATTTAAACACTAAACTGATGAAGAAAAAAATGTCGAATGACATTCGACATAGGACCGGAAAGGGTTAATTAAATTCATACTCACAACATTTTAAATAGGTCCAAATACTTATAAATACAAATATACAAATCTGGATTATCTCCAATAAGTGTTCTTTTCCTTATTTTTTATTTCTCAACATGGATGAAGAAGAATATTCTTTTTCATTGACGTTAAGATGTAAAAAAATAAATCATAATTGGAGATAATCCATTTGTTAACAAGTATTTGGACTCACTCAAAAAAACTAGTCAAATTATAAGCTAAAATTAATTGAATATCACAGTTTTCAAGCGTTTCTCAAGTATGTGAATATAATCCAGGATTTGGATGTCACATGCAAATGGAAAGAGTCTCTGCTTAATAAAAAGCTTTCATCATCCTACCATAGATGGCTATTGTGAACTTGCGCACATTGTGTTACGAGTTTCATCAATATATATATAAGTCATCCACAAATTTGAGTAGTGTAGTTGTCAATTATGGCTAAAATTGTGTCGGGTTGTGGTCCCGTGGTTAGTTTCGCGGACTATTAAGTTAGAGTTTCTCGGTTCGAACCCACTCTACCACAATTTTTAACATATTTCTAATAATGAACCTCTTAGGCTCACAGAAATAGTGTGAAATTGAAATAATACAAACACAAATAGTTTTTTTTTTAAAAAAGATCAATGGTGCACAAGTGCAAAGTGATCACTAAACCAGCCGTTGACGGTCGTCAAGCCCTGTAAATGCCAAGACATCCATATTCTTCTTCATCTGTGTTGAGATGTCAAAAATATAATAAACTTATTGAATTTCGTCTAGGTGTGGTCCAAGGCGTTTATGCGTCAATATTTGCATACCATGACCGACCCCTAAATTTGCAAAAAATATAACGATAATGGAATTGACAGGTTTATGCCACTTGCGCGTTATAAATCCCATTTCTCGCATCCGAATAAGGGTTGATGCTCGTAACCTTGGCAAAAGAACCTTATTATTCCCCCATCAATACGCCCAATGTTTACCTACCCTTGTGAGAGCCTCCACGAAAGTTAAAATAATATAAATCAAATCATGAATTTGATCTTTTAGACGAGTTTCAGGGAATAAATTGAATAAAAGTATCCCAGTTTAAAAATAAAATACAAACTTCGATTGGTTCATTAAAAACGCAGTAACATTATATATTTTATATTTGAATATATCACACAAGAATTTGAATGTGTTTGCAGATACTTTATGGCACATTTAATACAATTTTATAAAATAAAGCTAAAATTTTGTTTTTCACCACTATAATTTTTGCATGGGGCGCTATGTCATATACAAACAGTATTATTTTCATTTTTAGTCAATGTTTTACTTACCACTATTTAGTGGTGTTTACTAAGTAAAACATTAATTAAAAATGGATAGATTTTACCACAAAGTGACTGCCGAATCAATTAATGAAAATTTAATTATTTTCAAAAAGGAAAGATGAATAACTCTGCGCTCTTTGTACCAGTCTAGGATAAAAAAAATAATAAATAATTGGATTGGAAAATATCTTATATTTATTTTGACAACTCTAGGATTAGAACCCGAGGCCTCTAGCACGGTAGACGAACGAAGACTTTTGTTCAACTCACCCAAAAACTCACAAAAAAATGGGTCTCAATTATATATGTAGGTAGCTTTGAGATATTTATGTGAGTATAATAAATTCATTAAAAACGTTCATTGGCATAAATGTTTTAATTTAATCGAACAAGTGCATTGGCTGTGTGCGACCTTGGAGCATTCGAGGCGAAGATGAAATACGACACAGTTCGTTGTATGAGTCAAGTAGTTCGTTGTGCGCAGCGTGCGTTATGCAAGGTTGAGGTATCTCTACATGAGAGAGTACGGCTCTACCCGACCCAGTTTCTCCAGGGTATGCTTGGCTACAATAGTTTAGAGACTAGAAGGAATGTGTATTTGATTACGCATTTATATCGATTGTTGCGCGGTATGATCGATAATCCTGATATTATCCAGAGCATTGGTCTGTATGTTCCCGATAGTTACCTAAGACAGCGTCGGCATAGATTGTTTCACATTCCTATACACAGGACCAACCTGCCGATGGTTATGCCTGTAGGAAGAGCTACCGCTATGTTGAACAATATCACATTGGATATTGATCTGTTCCATGTGTCCGAAGGAGTTTTCCGAAGCGAGATTCTTCTACACATTTAACAAGAGTCTTCTTGCGTAATTTTTAATTTGTTTTTTTAATGTATACGCCTTAAATGATTGTTTGTAATGTATATATTAATTATTGAATAAATTGAATTGAATTGAATTGAATTGAAAAAAAGGCATCACTCTATCAGATATTTAAAATATATATACGAAAAATGAGAATCTATCTGACAGTCACGTATTCTGAAGTCATGGGTATTATTGAACCACTATTAATCACACATTGAACGATTTTTCTTGATGAAACTAGTGTTACCCGTATACTTACGCATACGGGTACAAAGGATTGAGCAAAAAACACTGATAGCACGAGCCACAAGCCCGCATCTCGGTATTAACACATCAATATGTCGAAATTAGGAATAATTTAACCTTGTACTATATATTCCAACAAATTAATCAGTTATATAGGAAATCTGGAGCATATAACTTTGCCACTTTGAAAACATTCAAACAGTCATATGAATGAAGCCCCCATATGAACAAAACTTTCTATTCTATCAGCAGTAAAGTTGCTTGAAAGTTGGTAATATAAGAAAAATGGCTCCGGTATTGAAAATTCATGACTCTCGGACATTTTCTAAGTTCCAACTCCTTTTGAAAGATGTAAATCAACCTCGTTTCCTCTTCTAGAATGAGTTCACTACTTTTTCGACGTTTTTTTCTTCCTTTAGTGACTTGTCCAATTTCTGGTACTTGGCGATTACTATATCAAAATCCATCTTCCTCTTGAGAATCAGCTAAAATTCTTGATAACAACGAGAACATGTGGTAAAATGAGATACAATTTTGTGAAATAACATCATGATTCAATTATAAAAATAATAAAAACTAGTACAAGACCACGTATTGAGTTTATTCATGTAAACACGTTTCGAGAACTTCAGATGATTTAAACAAGTTATGTTTTCATTAATGAGCTCCAAAAGTGGTACATTAAAAGTATTTGATTTTTATATTTACATCCATGCTTAGATGGTCAGCTGGAGTATCCTTAAAGATAAAATAAAGAGCTCACGCATTCGTGGAAGACGTGGGTGTCATTGACGTAAATAGTAAGAGAGATAAGAATCAATTGAGATGGTTTGCGCACATACAACGTCGAGAACTTGAACATATTGTAAACCACGCGATTGGCATGGAGCAGAGATCTTCAGGAAGATGGAAGACCAAATTATTGGATGCTACAGAAAAACATGATTCAAAGGCATGGTGACGTTGTAAAATTATAGTAAGCCCTACATCCTGAGGATGAGGAGAGTTGACCCCAACAGTCTACAAAGACGTTAAGATGTGATGGACTTCTACCTGCAATACGGAGTACGACAAGGTGGATGCATGTCATTGGCTCTGCTTAGTGACACATTTATTTATATATACATATATATATATATATATATATATATATATATATATATATATATATATATATATATATATATATATATATATATATATATATATATATATATATATATATACATATATATATATATATATTTATATATATATATATATATATATATATATATATATATATATATATTTATATATATATATATATATTTATATATATATATATATATATATATATATATATATATATATATATATATATATATATATATATATATATATATATATATATATATATATATATATATATATATATATGTATATACATATTCATAATACAGACTAGTTTCGAAAACCCCGACTTATTTAAACATGAGAGTTTAATCCCTCCGAAAGTTCAATATTTACGCTTTCATTGGAAGTGTATTAAATGACATTAGTTTGATAACAAGGAAGACAACCACTTGGAACTACGTTGTTCATAGAACTTCGAGAGATGAAAACAACCCCGGACCTTCTTCCCTCAAGTCGAACTTTGAAAGCTTATATCGTTAAGATTGATTTAATGAAACGTGGCTTGTGTGCTATGCACTTAAAAGCTGATCTTACATACATATTGTGAGTAGGAAGTAACTCCTAACTATTTTCAGATGAAAAGATGGATTGAAAGTCAAAGTTTTTGCTAATGGATTTGGCAAGATTAAGTTTTAACACATTTTATTTAAAACATAATATATTATTAAAGTTTATTTCCGGAATTCTCCATTCACTTTTCCGTGTTTAAAAGAATCATTTCTTTTGTTTTATAAATATATATATATATATATATATATATATATATATATATATATATTTATATATATATATATATATATATATATATATATATATATATATATATATATATATATATATATATATATGTATATATATATAAATATATATATATATATATATATATACACTGCGTTTGTATTACGCAGTGCCCTATGCACCATTGGGGTGCGGATAAGGGTTTTATTATTATTATTATATATATATATATATATATATATATATATATATATATATATATATATATATATATATATATATATATATATATATATATATATATATATATATATATATATATACATATATATAAATATAAATGTATTATAAAATACCCTCAAGCCTCGAATGTGAAAACTACTCTTTATCCTACCCCACCCTATGTATAATAAATACAACATGTACATAATATATTAATCCTGCAGAGGGATTAAGTAACGCTTGGAGATTACGTTTGACAAATCACACTAGCAATACTCCACACTGTTCATAAATCTTCTTCCGAATGACTTGAAAAACGGCTAACTTGATGTCCCTCCGAAATAACGTAAAACATTTTTCGTGCCCAAACGTGATTTTTCGGCATTTTCAGAAATTATATTTCAGCGGCATACGGCTCTAAGCGCGTGACGCGTTACGGAACTGGTGGTGTACGGGAATACTGAAAGCTTTTGCGAATCCGTTACTCAAGATATTTCTTACAAAAAGCTCCCCCGTATTCACAATTTACCCAGCTTTCTAAACTGACTTTTAAGCTGCTTTTTGGGACTCTACCCAACCACAAATGATATTTACCATACGTTGAAATTATAATAGCAGTACAAAATATGAATACATACCCTTTTTTACCCAGTATTCGAGTTTATAAAAAAAAAATACTAATGGGTTTTGATAAGATAGAAAATACATTACTTTTTGACATCACAACAAAGATGAAAAAGAAGTTGGTCTATAAGTCTTAAAAATAATAATAAGTTTGGGCATTTACATGGCTTATGACCTTCATGGGCTGGGCTAACTAAGCCAATGACGGTTTTTAGCCCTGCAAATACCCACACATCCATATTTCTTTTCATCTATGTTGAGATATCAAATTAATAAATAAATAAATATTTATAGTTATTTAATATGATTGCACTTATTTCTCAGATCTAACACCTTAATTTAACAACATTCGATCGGCATAGCGAGTTTTGCAAGAGTAAAGATTTTTACATTTCATTTTATTAAAGTGGTATTACACAAAGTGAATGATGAATGATAAGGAGAGATAAATATTACCATAACACAAAGTTAACAATGCTTTTAAAATACAAAATAAAATTCAAGTTTGCGAACGATATAACGAAGAAAAATTGTGCCTTGAGTAATATGAAGAAATTTTATTCGCTATTCGAAATATAATAAAATAAAAATGAACTCCAATTTAAAATAAAAAAATGGTATACATGTGTTATCTTTTTAGATTTGAATTGTATTCTTTTATTTCTACTTATATGTTATATCCAAATGCTTTTTTTCACAAGATGTGTGTACATAACGATTAAATAGCTCTTATCTGGTGCCTGAAGAAATTATTTCCTATCGACACAATTTAAACGAATAAACGTATCTGCTTGAATTCGCAACATCTGCCCGCATCAAAAGAGTGATTACAAGATCAATCTCGTTTAACGGCGCTCGCCGTAAATGCTTCACTCGAGGCGCCTCACCAATCTGTAGGCGGAAGGGTCGGATGGCTGGGATGTGTTACTCTCATTATTCTAAACCTGAGATGGCGAACCAGTGAAACACGAGCCGCAAAATAATTTTTTTTAAATTTTTTGATTATTGTAAATTTTTTTTTGCTATCGTGTTGGACATCTTAGATTTTATAACCCTTATTCGCACCCAATGGTGCATAGGGCACTGCATCGTATTGACGAAGTGTTATCTTGATCGTAACTTACATGAAGGCAAGATGATCGCTACTGCGATTCTGGGACTAGTCCAGGGTAATATTAAATAAATATTAGTATTAAATCACTGATATGTTTTTATTTTCATCTCCCCTTGGAAATCGAACCCGGGACCTCCAGCACGGTATCTAAACATGCTGACTATTACACCACGGAGGCGGACAAGATAATGATCTTGGATATAATGATGTTAATGTGTTTGACATCTCAACATAGATGAAGAAGAATCTGGAAGTCTGGGCATTAACAGGGTTTACGATAGTCATAGATAGGCTTATAGAGAGGCTTGGTCAAAAAATCTCTTTACACACACGTAACATTCACCAATTCAAACCATGATTGACAATCACACCTTTCAAATTTTTGGAACTTCCACATACATATATATGATCAACATCACATACCGCATACTCGCCTAATTAATTTGTTTTATGTTTATATTGTGTTTATTTATTTTTTATATTAATTTATAAAAATTCTAAATTAATACAATTTCTTAACACTTCTTTTGCTTAAAAATTAATCAAAATGTAAGACATTTAGATACTGCATTAAAACTCCGTACAATTAGCAATATTTTAAATTCTCATCGATCTTTTTGCGTCTGTAAAACCACATAAGTTGAGCTTAAAAGGAGCTTTCATTCAATTGTGTCTTTCGTTTGGCCCACCCTGTCGCTGTGGGCTGTGAAGCGACTGAAAGCTGGAGTAATAAATTCACGACCATAAATTTAGGAGAATCCCAAACTTTATTTTTTCTTCGACAGCTGTAAAGGGGAGATAGCGGGCATAAAGAATTTTCCAACCAACCACCTTTAACGATGTAGAGTACTATCTGCCTAAATATTAAAATAACCTTAACTCGATATAAGAAAAAAGTTTGTTGAACAACAAAGATACCTATTTTCTTTCACACGTTGTAAAAGTACTGTCTTGTTTCACGTATAGCACTTTTCTGTATGGAAAAATATATACTTATTTAGTTTATTTGTGAACAAGTATTTGGACACACTCAAAATGTTGTAAATAAATTAATTGGTCTGATTATAAGCTAAGTCCGCCTCCGAAGTGTAATGGTCAGCATGCTCGGCTACCGTTCTGGAGGTCCCGGGTTCGATTCCCAGGGGGGTTTAATAAATATAAGCGAATTTTTTTTTTGAATTACCTAACGTCCAAGTGACTCTGAAATCTAACTACGGCTTATGCAATACCGTTTATCATGTTCCTACTCAGGTTTCAACTTTATAAGTTTCATAGCCTATGCCTACTCTAATATTTATTAAATATTACACTGGACTGGTACCTGAAGTGGAGGGCTGATCACCTTTCCTTCATGTGTAAACGATCGAGATAACACTGCGTTTATATGAAGCAGTGCCCTATGCACCATTGGGGTGCGGTAAGGGTTTCATTATTTTTATTATATAAGCTAAAATAATAAAAATGAAAATGATGTTTTCTGGCGTTTCTCAAGTATGTGATTATAATCCAGGATTCGGATCTCACATACTAATAAAAGAGTTTCTGCTCCATTAAAAAGCTTGTATTCATCTCAACAATAGATGTCTCTAGTGAAGTTCTAATGATTCAAGAACAATGTATCGAAATTGGTTCATAAATAAAGAACTTCCAAGAATTTGAATTTTAGTGTGGTTTTCAATAATGGGTAGAATTGGTGAATGTCACACGTGTGTATAGTGATCACTTAAACTAACCTATGACGGTCATCAGCCTCGTAAATGCCCAGACTTCCATATTCTTCTTCATCTTTGATGAGATGTCAAAAATAATATATTTTATTATATTTTGTATATTAAAAGCATTGTTAACCTCGTGCCATGTTATGGGTATAGAAATTTTGCATATGCATATATTTAAAACTGGTCTCCATTTAGATAATCTAGAAAAATTAGAAATCAGTCAAGCAATAAATAATGACTTACCCATTATAAATAACTAATTCATTTTTAACTACAAGTCCACTTTTAAAAATTTTCCCATTGCGACTCTCTTTCATTCAAATTTTTCATCTTTCTTTCATTCAAATTTTAGTTTTGTATAAATGTCAGACCGTAATAATTTCCCTTTAGTATACATATGCCCTTATGATGGAATGATTATTCTGAAACCGGTAGTCACGAAGTAGTGTTTTTTGTGGTATTACACAAAATGAACGAAAAACTATAAGGAGAGTGCTGTATTTTTATTGATTATGCATATCTAAGAACGAAATCTATTGTATTCTTTCCAGCGCTCTTTATTATAACCTAAAATAAAATGTATACCCACACACAGGCCATGCCTTTGTGGGATCTTCTTTTATTTAATTATAATATATATTTTTTGAACTTGTAATTATAACATATTGTGACATGCAAAAAAAAAGTAATAAAGGTATGTTAAAAGAAGAAATGTCTAGTAAATAAGTGAAATTGTAATATTTTTTTGACTACAGTAAATAAAAATAAAACGCAATACAAATTGACGTAGTACTTGACTATGGCGCTTATCTTTGCGAGCTTTATATCATATTATGCAGTGTCGAGGCGTCGCGACGTCGGGGATTATATTGACGTTGGCGTAGAACCGTTTTTTAATATCACTAAACGAGTACGTAGAAGTCCGTAACATCTGAAACGTTCACCATAATAATGTTTTTTTTCAGCAGAAAATGAAAAACGTATTTCATTAACCTCCTTTCTTGTTTCCTACTTCCTTAATAATCAGTACCCAGCTTACTTTTTGACTGTCGGTTTGTATTTTCACCTGTTGATGAGAACATCGGTAATTCTCTAAACTAGTCATGTTTGTATTATTTTTTGACATCTCGACATAGATGAAGAAGGATATGGAAGTCTGGGCATTTAAGAGGCTTCCTACCGGATAGACTGGTTTAAGTGATCGCTTAACACACTTGTAACATTCACCAATTCCACTCATGATTGACAATAATACTAGCCAAATTCTTGGAACTTCTTTATTAAATCACTAAAATTTCTTTAGAGATATCTATGGTGAGATGAAAGAAGCTTTTTTATTGAGCAAAAACTTTTCATTGGTATGTGAGGTCCGAATCCTGGATTATAATCACATACATGAGAAACGCCAAAAAATATCATTTTCATTTTATTATTTTTGGCTTACAACTTGACCAGAAAATAAAATAAATAAGCCGTATGATGTATTGCCATTACGTAAAGCCTTCAAGAAGAAAATGAATTAAGGGATGGAAGAAAACAAGTTTAAACCTTTACACATTAAATATTTTCAATAGCTTAGGTGCCTACTTTTAGCGAAAGGTAATGACCATTTTTCTTTTGTCTTTTTTTCAAAAGCTCGAGTCAAAGGTCGTGCCATGGGAAATAATCGAATCGTTAGATTTTTTTGCGATACAGTGAATAAAGTATTATACGGGGTGAAATTTCTTGCGTGTTCATATTGTCAGTCCATTACGTTGACAAATGATATTCAACTACGCAGTTACCTATTAAATGTAGGGGTAGGTCTATACAGAGGGTTGAAACCCAGTATCTCAATCGATATTTACATATATATATATATATATATATATATATATATATATATATATATATATATATATATATATATATATATATATATATATATATATATATATATATATATATATATATATATATATATACATATATATATATATATATATATACATATATATATATATACATATATATATATATATATATATATATATATATATATATATATATATATATATATATATATATATATATATATATATATATATATATATATATATATATATATATATATATATATATATATATATATATATATATATATATATGTGTGTGTTCTCATTTTCATCTCACCAACAATGTTCTAGTGATTCAAGAACAATGTTTCAAAATTGGTTCATATATCAGATCAGATCAGGTCAGATCGGGAGTTGAAATGATCGACGGATATGTATGAGGTTTATATAAATACGGAAGAAGCTAGGATCGTTTGCATTCTATTGTCTCTGACTACCCCTACGGGGAAGGGATATATATGCGTAACAGGCATATATATCAGGTTAAATATTTTATTACGTGATACAGATAAACAGATACTTAACTTATTAGCTTCATACCTTAAAATAAGCTTATCTGGGAAACGGGAAATGATAACATGTTTATGAGCTTTTTTTTTTAAAACCCGGAAAATTACAAATCATTCACGTTTCCAAATGCCGTATTTTTAGAGTCGAATTGTATATTTTTTTACATTTTTGATTGACGTTGATTGATTCAAAATTTGAAGAACTGGCAAATTTGTTCATATTTTGATAGACGTTCTACATTGATATTTTTTGGTCGATTCCGTTTCGTCTTCCTCAATAGCAATAGAAATCTACTAAAACTGCTACTTCTATAATATTTTTAATATTTATCTAAGTAAGTTGTCACCAAATTTATTTGAAAAAAGAGTCGGGTCGATTTTTTTGGCTGACTTAAGAAAAATAAATAAATATGAACTAGCTTCTAATTGAAGTCCAATTAGTACTCATGATATTTATTTTTTTATATTTACAGATTATTTACAAAAAAAATCATATAGGTCCTCTTATTTCAATTTGGTATTGTTTTTTTCTCCAACTTCTATCTCCTATTACATCCCTTTTAATTATTATTATTTCAGTTAAGTATTTTGTTGAAAAAAGAGCAGTGGCAGACCGAGTAAAACTTGGAACAATCAAGTATGCCAAATACTTAAAAGCGGCCAAGTCGAAATAATCGACCGGTATGTAGATGAGGAGATGCAAGAATGTGGAAGAAGTGAAGAATGTTAGTAAAGACAGAGTGGTGTGGCGTTCTATTCTCTCTGCCTACCTCCAGCAGAGAAGAGGCATGATAGTTGGTTAGTTGGTTAGTTATTTAAATAACATATCAATTTGCTTTCACTTATACTAAATATTATGATCCATACATTATATTTGACATACTTGCACATACATAGAAACATAAACATTGTTTATGTTTCTATGTATTCGTTGTGCACTGCTTGTTAAGCTGTCGCTGTTAGCTTTTCATTTGATTCAACTTATACTAATACTATGGTTTATACGTTATATCTAAAGTACTCGTATATACATAGAAACATAAACAAAGTTTGCATTGTTTACCTGAGCACATGTCAAGGGGCCATCTGTGTTGCGCGTGAGATTGAGAATGTTTATGCATCACTGAAATCACTTACAAAACTTTCCGAATGCTATAATCAATCCATATTTAACAAAAAACCAAAGAAAACTCAAAATATGATAGTACACCACCAAAAAGCTTTCATAATTTTCAGTATTTCATGATTTTCGAAGCTCACCGGTATAATAACGGACAGATTGTAAAACATAGATGTTGGAATATTGAAATTCAATGGCAAAGTTGGCAGAGCTTTATATTATATATCTGATGTGTTGACACTAGTTTCTTTCACCGATTATATTGATGGCTGGCTGAGCCAGGGTTTAATAACGCACAGATTGTAAAACATGGATGTTGGAATATTGAAATTGCATGGAAAAGTTTGCAGTGCATCTGATGTGTTGACACTAGTTTCTTTCACCGATTGATATTTGACCGATTTTCCACCGATTGACGGATGTTTGAGATGAGCTATAATATAACGCACACATGTGATGTGTTGACACTAGTTTATTTTACCGGTTGAATGGATGTATGGTTGAGCGGAGGCATAACAACGCCACAGATTGCAAAACATGGATGTTGGAATATTGAAACGTATACGGAAAAGTTTGCAGTGTATCTATATTATTTGTCTGGCGTGTTGACACTAGTTTCTAGTTTCTTTCACCGTTTGAAATGATGGATTATCACACAGTATACGCGACCATTCGTTCCTGTCTCGAGGAAGCGACTGACTGAAGGAAGGCGCTTCGAATAGGGCCGTTGCCATGACTACCCGATATACGGCCGTAAGCGCGGGAACGAAGCGATGACTTTTGCAAATGGCGCGCGTTTTCCCGATATCCATCTGATAAGCAATATAAACGATCCGCTAAGCTAATCCGGAATCAATTGGCCCAAATTGAATTCGAGTCTGGCATCCTTGAATGAATACGCTCCAAGATTTTTATCTATCGCTTTGAATAATTGAGGGGTTGTTATATAAAGCTCACTGTTTCAAAACATAAATTTATGTGACAATAATTATTTTGGATATTTTATAAACCGCCATTTTAGTAAGTATACGCGGGAATCTTGTACATTAGTAGTAAGTGAATATTTTTTTGTGTCAGCCTCCGTAATGGTCAGCACGCTCGGCTACCGTTCTGGAGGTCCTGGGTTCGATTCCCAGGGGAGGGGCAAATAAATATAAGTTATTTTTTTCACTCAAATATTTATTCAATATTACCCTGGACTGGTACCTGAAGCGGAGGGCTGATCACCTATCCTTCATGTGTTGACGATCAAGATAACACTGCGTTTATATGATGCAGTGCCCTATCCACCATTGGGTGAGGATAAGGGTAAGAAGAAGAATATTTTAAGGTTCTTGTTTTTTTTTACCATAATTTCTAATTTTTATAACATTTAGTTTACAAACTAATTCAGTAAAACCTCGATATAACAAACGTCCATTTAACGAACTTCGGATGTAACGGACGAAAAACTTTGTGGTAAGAGATTTTTACTTTTTTTTCTAAAATGTTAGTAATATTAGTATTTAACCACTTACCGAGATTTTTATGTCCGCCCGTTTCAAGTCGTACCCATCTCTTCGTCAGGACAATCACAACAACAGCATGCAAACAATACTTCCATAAGTGGTTATATACTAATGTTACTGTAAAAAATATATAAAAGTCATAAAAATTAATTTTCACACCCCTCCCACTGGGAATCGAACCCAGGACCTCCAGCACGGTAGCTAAACACGTTAATCATAACACCAAGAAGGCGGACAACCATTCTCTGTTTTCTGATCTGTTTTCTTTCATCGATTCGATCCAAAAAGAGCTTTTTAAATCGGGTCAAGATCGTGACATTGAAAGCTCACCCAAAGCAACGAGGGAAAGCTTTCATCTCGAGATCACTCCTCCCTTATCAAGTATTAGCTTTGAGCACTCAAAATGAAATCGAGATATTTTGAAGACAGAAATACATTAAACGATTTAAGCATAAAACGGATTTCACATTAAGCTAAGAGTGTTTTTTTGGGTTATTACGCCGTACTCCGTTTGAACCTTTTCCCGACGAAATATTTTTGAATGGTCGGCAACTCCATTAATGATTTTTTCAACATCTATTTTATTTCTTGAATGTTTTTCGCAGATATTTAAATGGCACATTTTATAAAATTTTATAATACATTTAATAAAATAAAAAACAACTTTGTGTTAACCACTTTTTATTGGTACTCTTTATGGTAGCTCATAATGTTGTCGCCCGGAGTTGACGTATTCGCTGCGCAATGCTCAATAAAAGCAACATTTAGGAGTTTTTTCCCTTTTTTTAAATCACATTTTTTTATCGTTATCACAAGTTTTTGGTATCGTAAGGGAAGGTTTATTATCTATAACCTAACTATGAGTATTTCAATGTTTTAGAATTAGTACGTAAACCTTGATGATGACAAGGTTCTCGTCGAAAAAGTATATTCTTAAAATGAGACATTTTACAGACGTAAATTAACAGATACATATAAATATAAGAGTGGAGAAAGTACAACTAGACAAGTTTATGAGGGGAATGTAGTTGGAAATTGAATGAGAGGAAGACCGAGGAAAACATGGCATGATCAAGTATTTCATATACTTGAAAGTTGGAGAGAAAGTCAGGAGTCAAAATAATCGGCGGACATGTATGAGGAGATCGGGTGGTGTTCAATTCTCTCTGCCCACCCCTACAGCAAATGGCGTGATGAATAAAGAAGAATATGGAATTCGGGATATTCACAGGGCTTAAACCTGTCATAGGCTGGTTAAGTGATCACTTTACAACAGGTGGAGTTAGGTTAAGACGGGTTGTATTAAATATATAACATCGTAACTGTGGCTATAACACATGGGAAAACGTTTCTCTTTCCACGACTCAATTTTATTACTCTACTTAATATAAAAGTTTCGGTTTTTACGCCTGATAACTCGCAAGTTGCAACACGTTATAGAACTATCGATCTTTGTATAGAAAATAGAATGTGTGTTTTGATGTATATTTTATTTACTCGCAGTAACGGTATTTATTCTAGACACCCTTATTTCATATTATTTTTTGACATTTCACCAAAGATGAAGAAGAATATGGAAATCTGGGCATTGACGGGGCTGACGACCGTCATAGGCTGGTTTAAGTGATCACTTTACACACGTGTAACATTTACCAATTCTACTCATTAATTATTTGTGTAATAATATGATGAATTAAATTAATGAAAAAATACATAAAAAATGCATAAGACTACTTTGTTGAGTTTTTTTTTAATTTAATCGCGACTAGTTTCGAGAAATAGAGATGTTTTCATCAACAGGTGGCGTTCTTACCAACCTGAAAACCTGTGATGTTTATATTAATAAACTCAAAAATTGTTTTTATTTTTCTTATATAAATATTTATGTTTTATTGCAATTTCTCGCTGGAACTGCATTTTATGTAATAAAATAACAACAATTGTTTTTTCCACATTTATTTTATTTGAACAGTGACCGGGTTTCGTCGTTACAGATATCTCTATTCTGATAATTTTGGGACAAAAAAGACGAAATATTTTTTACAACCTCATTGAATATTTTTTAAAATTAATATATCGCAGTCGTACAAGAGAAAGTGTAAATTTAACTAACAAAATGTAAAATGTTCAGGAGGGTGATTTAAGTCACTTTTGCTTGGCCAAAAAATAAACATCAATGCAGTAAGTCATTTTTATCAAGTCAGTATATTATACTTCCAAGTTTGAAATCCTTGATTGTGATTTTTTTTCAGGGCTATATTAAGCTAAAAAGATATCAAATAGTCAATGATCACGTTTTTGTAATAAATGCATTTGGTCACTTTCTCCTGTATGACTACGATATATTTTAATGAACTCGTTAGTACGAAACTTAAATCTAATCAAACATACAAGAAATGAGTGCTCTCTATTTTCATTCTTATTTAAAATAGACTGAGCCACAATAACCATTGGCCGACTACAGCTAGTAAATGAATAGAAATATTTTATCTTTCGCGAATTCTTTTATTTTCCTGTAATTCAACGATATCTTTATATCCTAACAAGTTAGCAAACACCGCTAAGAGTGGCAGCATCTCAAACTAGATAAAAACTTTTCCAGAGGCAATATTTTCTGTCAACATTAATGAAAAACTTGCTGAAACACCTGTTTTCATAGGTACGAGTGTGGTATTATTAAAGACTTCTAAGTCTTCTTACAATCTGTGTCTCGCAATGATGCATAAGGCACTGCATACAATCCAATCTAATAGCATTGTTAACTTTTTGGGATGGTAATACATATAACACTATCCTTATCATTCATAGTTCGCATGGCACATATGACTAAATGTGAAGGTAGCATTATGTCAAAACAGACAATTGTAGCGTTCTATCCTCTCTGCCTACTCCTCCAGAAAAACGGTGTGATGACAATAGGAGAAGCAGTAGTAGTGTATATAAATCACTGAAGCGAGATACTTGCTCAATAGCTTGCTACTTAGTTTTCTTTTATCCGAGGTAACGTTTAAAGCAATTGAATTTTTGCTTAAAACATTGTTTTTGTACTGACAAAATCAGTTTTCCTACGAAATAAATATTTAACGTGGTTTTAAAAAAAGAGTTGTAGTAAGTTAAGGAGTTAAAAAATGATTTACATAATTTATCAACTTTATTAAATAAAACAACTTGGTTTTAACCACTTTTTTATTGGAACACTTTATTATCCAACCGGTTTCGACAAGAACCTTATCATAAAAATTTTAAATCATATTTTCATATAGTGTACGGAGTGCGTGGAAGTTTTTGGCAAGGGAATAGTAATCAACTATGAGTATTTTAATGTTTTAGAATTTAGTACATAAACCCTGATGATGACAAGGTTCTCGTCGAAACCATTTAGATAAAGTGTACCAATAAAAAAGTGGTTAAAACAAAGTTGTTTTATTTTATAAAGTTTATAAAATGTACCACAAAGTATCTGCGAAAAACATTATAAATAAGATTTACAAAATATTTATTAAATTATTTATTGATTCGGCATTAACTTTGTGGAATGACATGATTATTTTATTAAAATGAAACACTTGAATAATCCACTTAATCGAGTTTTATTTTTATTTACGACTAGTTTCGAAAACGACAATTGTTTTCATCTTCTGGTACAAATTAAAACTTTAATTTGTACCAGAAGATGAAAACAATTGTCATTTTCGAAACTAGTCGTAACTAAAAATAAAACTCGATTATAGGGATGATTCAAGTGTTTAATTTTAATAAAAAAACAATTTATTCGCCAAGTCCCAATATATTATAAATTAACAACAAAACAAATATTTATTAACTTAACAAAAAAAATACGCTGACACACGCGTGGCATCTCGCGCAGCCGGTCGCGTACGGATATCGTATATTTGAGAGTACACCCTTATAGCGATATGCCAAATTTAAACTTGTCCTAGTCTAAAAATACGGATACGCTAGGTGAACTTATCGGTTTGTGTGTGTTTAAATTATTTACTGTCTTATTGAATATTCGAATACTGGTCTGCGACTGTCACAAGCAGCCGATCAATTCAATTCCAGTATTCGAGCAATCATTTACGCTACAGAAGCGTACTTAATAGAGGGTGTAATGTAATATTAAACGGTATCGATTTGGGCTATCAATTTGGTACGTAGAATAAGTTAGGGGGGAAATATTAATTGAAACTCTATCGTATAAGGTGTGGTGGGTAGGTACCTGACTGAGTGCCTGCCCGGCTGCATCCTGGCAACACCGACGATAGTCTAAAAAATCGCCAACAGATGTCTCTAGTTTAAAAAAAATACAAACACTTATTTTTATCCTTCCACCTCCACCGCCATGGTGTAATGGTAGGCGTGTTCAACTACCATGCTGGAGGTCCCGGGTTTGATTCCCAACGAGGGCTGAAAATAAATTTTAATGATTTTACACTCTTATATTTACTTAATATTACCCAGGACCGGTCACTGAAGCGCAAGCGTGATCACCTTGCCTTCGTGTAAGTAACGATCAAAATAACACTGCGTCAATGTGCAGTGCCCTATGTATCAGGATTAGATGAACAAGAATAATACTATTTACCCTGTGCTTTAAGACATTCGGAAACGACGCAATTGTAATAATTTTATTGTCCTATTAAAGAATTAAATTCGTATTTGCCTCCGTAGTGCAATGGTCAGCACGCTCAGCTACCGTACAGGAGGCCCCGGGTTCGATTCTCAGGGGGGGTCAAATAAATATAAGTGATTTTTTCACTCTAATATTTTTACAATATTTTTTTTATAAATGGAAGTCTATCTAATTAACTAACTAACTAACTAACTAACCATCACGCCGCTTCCCCGCAGGGGTAGGCAGAGAGAATAGAACGCCACACCACTCTGTCTTTGCAAACATTATTCGCCTCTTCCACGGTCATGCATCTCCTCTTACATACCCGCCGATTGTTACGACTCCTGACCTGACCACTTTCAAGTATTTGGCACACCTGATCGTGCCATGTTTTTCTCGGTCTTCATCTGCTCTTTTTTGCACTTACATTCTAAGTCTATCTCGAAAGTATCGTTTCATTATTGATTTTTGAGCAACAATATCACTATGTTACACGTGTGTAAAGTGATCACTTAAACCAGCCTATGACGGTCGTAAGCCCCGTAAATGCCCAGACTTCCATATTCTTCTTCATCTTTGATGAGATGTCAAAAAATAACAATATCACTGTTTAAATAATAATGCATTACTAGTACCACCCCAACCAATAATCCCACATTGTAGAAGAGATTGACATAAAGCGAAGAAAATTTTATGTATATTACTTTGTGTTTGCATTTTTTGTAAAATATTTGCTCTCGTATAGTCTGTTTGAATAACACGATTTGACGATCGACCGTATCTGTATATAACAAGTAAATATGTGTTGTTATTGTATACTAAACTAAACTAAGATAATGAGTTATCGATCGGAAAATATGGAACGGTCTACATATATAATAATACTGGTTTGTGAGTACAATAAAACTTCGATATAACGCACCTCTATTAAACAGATTTTGGATATAACGAACAAAAAATCCAGTCAAATATAAAAATTAACGTCCTGTCAATATTATACAATTCAAGTGTCGCCGCATTCAAACAATTTTTAGCGACCACGTCATAAGTCTAAAACTAGCTAACCATCACGCCGATTCCCTTCAGGTGAAGGCAGAGAGAATAGTACGCCACACCACTCTTTTCTGTCTATACAAACATTCTTCGCCTCTTCCACGTTTATGCATCTCCACATACATACTCGCCTATTATTTCGACTTTTAACCCAACCGCTTTTACGTATTTGAGATACCTGATCGTGCCAAGGTTTTCTCGGTCTTCCTTTTCTTCTTTTTCCAATTACATTTGCCTCATAAATTTGCTGTAGCGTTCTTTGCCCACTTATTCGTCCTACATGTCCAAACCATCTCAACACCATCCATTATAATCCAGCACCATCAAATAACTATTTGAAAAATTCCTTTATTTATCAAAGTTGTGGGAAATTCAATTAATGTTGTACCCACCTTGATATGTTTTACTCAATCTTTCAAACTTTAAAGCTAAATTGTTCGAAATGTTATAAACCTAAAAGGGTAATTCTATTCCCAGTCCTTTCCTTTTCTTCTTTTCCTATCACTGTCATCTCCTTTTCTCTTTATCCCATCCTTGTCTCATGTCTCTTCTTATATATAGACTTTTCTTATGCATAGGTGTGAAGAACTGTACCTAATTGGTACTCATGATTTTGTTTATGTTCTGATTTATCATATATTGTAACTGTTGTTTTTCCTTCCGATAAAATAAAATAAAATAAAAACACACGTATCTTAATTTTATCGATACTTATCGCATACTAGAATTTGAGTTATAATCCCGTCCAGCTCGTAGATTGCTCCTAGCCAAAGCAACAACAACACTCCCAAAATAGCAGTTATCAGTGGCAGGATCACATCTTGAGGATCTAATGACATTTATTGACTTTTAGTCAGATAACGAAGTTCAACTGTATTATACGCAGATTCCTAATTTTAGAGAATTGATTATTTTAAAAAAATACTTCTTAAGTGCAAAAAAACTTGATTTCTTTTTCAATGGCGGATTACTGAAAGCAAACGCGTTGATATCAAACAGCAACGTCACTCCACGACAAGTGTCCGAAGACAAAAATAGAATTTTGTTTGTGTTTCATTTTTATTTATATCTTAATACAGTGTTCATATTTGTAACCGGCGTGGGTTACGTGCGATGACTCTCAAAAATGTACACGCCTGGCCTTCTTCGGAATCTCCCAACTATGCCACCGTTGTAAGGGGTGACGTTCCAGACGGCCCCGCCGTACCGAGTTACCGAGTAAGCTGGATACGGACGGAGGTGAATGGATGTATGAGCCGGGAAGAGCGGCACTGGACCGACAAGTCAACCTCAATAGCCCTGATAAGGGCTTTCCGAAACTGGTCCGTGAATCGGTATAATGAGGCGAAGCGGTCCAGGCTGGCGGCGCGGCGAGTAGTCCAAGGAGCGGGAGCGGAGAAATGAAACACAGGTTTCAACAGTCACACCAGAACTAGTTTATTCTCTCAAAATGCGCCCTCTATATACCCGGCCGTGATCGCGTACCGCCCGACAGTGGGAAAGTACAGCCAATCAGCGGCCGGGGGAGAGAGACAGCCATATCTCTGTCTCTCTCTAATGGGCACCGGACGGGCTACACTTTCATACCGTACCGGTGCCGTTCCAACAGTTCGTTATTACATTACAATTTACAAGTTTATTTTATCAGTAATCTATTTATACAACTTAACATCTAGGCGCATTTAATATTAACATTGTCTTATTCTTTCTTATATCTAATACATTCTGTAAATACATGAGAAATCGGTAGAATCCATAGAGGCCCTTCTTCGGGCCGCATTCCGGCGGGCGACCGTTTCGCTCGCCGCCAGGCGCCTGGAATTCTTTTTCAGGGCCGCCGCACGGGGTGTGCGATCTGTCCGTAACACTCCCCCCGTGCAGCTAGTCTGCACCAAATTTCCTGGGACGGATTGCACGTTCTTCTCCCTTATCACGCCGATGGTGATGATTGTGGCCCGTTCAGCGTGGTCTCTCGGCAGCATCCTCGCGTCACCAGAGACACCAGGCCGCGACTCGCCCTGATGGAGTCGCCTTCCGGGTCACAACGCCAGACTGGAGAAGTCTGGGCTTGAGGTGATGCTTCGCGTCACGTCCAGTGATCAGCATCCTTGTCATCCTTCCAGAGTCATCCGGCCGCATCCATACTCGGGCGGAGACATCTGGCTGCGACTTGTCATCTAAGTCGCCTTGGTTTCCATATTACATTTGCCAGGCTGGCATCGCCTGGGCTTGAGTTGATGCTCCGCGTCACATCATGTGATCACCCGGCAGCATCCTTGTACGGCCAAAGTCATCCGGCCACATCCATAATCGGGCGGAGACGTTTGGCTGCGACTCGTCCTTCGTGAAGTCGCCTTGATTCCCCAGCATCCTTACCAGAGTCATCCGGCCGCAACCTTGTTCGGGCGGAGACGTCCGGCTACGACTTGTCCTAAGTCGCCTAAGTTCCGGAATTCTCACCGGAACCGCATGTGCCAGGCTGGCGTCGCCTGGGCTTCATTGATGCTCCGCGTCACATCCTTGTGATCACCCGGCAGCATCCTTGTACTGCCAGAGTCATCCAGCCGCAATCATTCGGGTGGAGACGTCTGGCTGCGACTTATCCTGAGTTTCCTAAGTCGCCTAAGCTCCGGTATTCTCACCAGAGCCGCAGGTGCCAAGCAAGCGTCGCTTGGGCTTGAAATGATGCTCCGCGTCACGTGCATAGTGATCACCAGCATCCTTGTTCGGCCAGAGTTGCCAGCCGCAATCGTTCGGGTGGAGACGTCTGGCTGCGACTTATCTTAGTTTCCTAAGTCGCCTAAGTTCCGGAATCCTCACCGGAACCGCAAGTGCCAGGCAAGCGTCGCCTGGGCTTGAATTGATGCTCCGCGTCACATCTTTGTGATCACCCGGCAGCATCCTTGCCAGAGTCGTCCGGCCGCAACCATTCGGGCGGAGACATCTGGCTGCGACTTGTCTTGAGTTTCCTAAGTCGCCTAAGCTCCGAACTTCCCGTCGGAACCGCATTACATATGCCAGGCTAGAATCGCCTGGGCTTAAAGTGATGCTCCGCGTCACGTGCTTGTGATCACCCGGCAGCATCCATGTGTGGCCATGAGTCATCCAGCCGCAATCATTCAGGTGGAGACATCTGGCCGCGACTTTTCCTTAATGTCGCCTTGGTTCCGAACTACCCGTCGGAACCGCATAAGTTTCCTGGCCGTCAGGCCACGACCCCTCTGCGAGTCGCATTGGTTCCGAACTACCCGTCGGAACTGCATAAGTTTCCTGGCCGTCAGGCCACGACCCTTCTGTGAGTCGCCTTGGTTCCGAACTTCCCGTCGGAACCGTATGAAGTGTGCTACCGGGCCGCGACTTGTCCGAGAGTCGCTCCGGATTTCCCATTGGAACCGCATCAGGCGGCAAATCGTCTCGAGCCCGCAGCGACCCCGCCTTCCCATGATTAGGCGGTTGCTGCGTGGTAGCCTTCGCTGTTCTTGCACGCGTATTCGCCGCGCGGCTTCTTTCCTTTGATACTCCCAAGGAGTCGATTGCGCACATTTGCGCCTGTAGTACTCCGTCCGCGGAGTCATTCCCCTTCACTTTGGGGCGTCCGTACGTGACCGGTCCCAGTGCGGTCACTATAGTCAGCTGACCGTCCCTTTGAAGCACTGGGGTGTCGATCGGGAACATTAGAGACGCGTTGTCGAGGCCGATAAGCAACTGCGGCTTGATAACGCCTCCGGTCTGCGCGAGCGCGCCACCTTCACGAACAAGATCCAAGTCCTTAATGGTCCTCGCCCTGATCTCGAATTCCCCGTTTTGTTCACTTTCCAAAGTCACCGTTACACGCTGTGACCTGTATGTGTTGCCTCGTCCACACGCGCCTTTGATTATCAGATTCTCGGCTATCCCTGTAGCACCAATTGCGCGGGCGACGCCCTCCTCCAGGAGGGTTACAGATGCAGCCTCGTCCATCAAGGCGAACACTTTTGCGGTCCCCCGTGGTCCCTTCAGAGTGATCGGCAACACTTTGAAGGTGACCGGGACCTCACCGTCATTTATCCACAACACCTGCGCACTGTCCACAGCGTCCTCACTTTCATCTTCCACAACACTGTCCGTGCGGAAGGAGTGCAGGATCCTATTGTGGTGTTTTCCGCATACATCACAACTTCTCGCTTCACAATTTGGCACCTTGTGCCCTGATTCCAAACACTGGTAACACAGTTTGGACGACCGCACAAAGTCCCAGCGGTCATCCACGGTTTTCTTCTCGAACCGTTTGCATCGGCGTATGTTATGCCCGTTGGCCTTACAAAATACGCATTCCTTATCACTTGTTGTGTCGCGCGTCGCAAACACGTGATACCTCGGCTCGACGCGTCGAGCGTTCTCGCGGCGGGCGGGCTCGGCGCACTTGTCGCGCTGACCCGCGCGCTCCTTGTCTCTGTTCCTCGCCACCATTCTGAACAGACCTCCGTGGCGCGTGATGCCGGCGGTGATCTCGTCAAGCCAAGCGGCGAGATCGTAGATACTGCTCCTCGTCTCGCGGCGGCGATCGCGGAACCAATCCCACCGGAGTTGCGTCGGCATCTTGGCAACCATCTCCGCTAGCAGCTGCGGGTTGTCGAGATAGCAAGCGTCCATCCCGTCCACGGTGGTGATGACGTTGCGTATCGAAACCGCAAAATCCACGACTGCTTCATCCGCGGGGTGGTCGGCGAGACTCGGCATCCTCCGGGCGTCTTCCAGTATCTGCGCGATGATGAGTGTCGGGCTGCCGAAGGCGTCCTCCAGCGTCCGCAATATTTCCGACACGTTGCGCGGATACAGTAGCAGGCCTGCTACCATGTGACGCGCACGCCCTTCCAGTGCGCGCGCTAATCTTCCGATGTTGTCAGCGTCCCCTATCCCCCATCTCTCAGTAGATTGGAGATATGCCGCGTTGAAGCGGCGCCATTCCCTCGGGTCTCCGCTGAACTTGGGCAACTCCGGCGGCTGCCCCGACCATCGAAAGTAGTCCCCGCCTCGGGGTGAGGGCTCCGCGTAGATTCCTCTTCCGTCATCTCTGCGGTGCCGTTCGTCCGGTCGAGCTCTGTCGACCCATTCGCGTACCGGGTAGCGATCGCGTTCGTCCGGTGCGCGCCAACGCAAGCCAGAGGTTTCCATACGCCTCGGCTCCGCGTTGCCAGTAGGCGCCGGGCCATGTCCCCCGGGCGCTTCTCCTCTGTGGCCGGTCAGTTCGTCCCGCGATTCCCCAGCGAATCGCGTAGGTTCCGGATCCAACACCGGAACCGGTAGAGCTGCGGCCGATGTCCTGAAACCTGTTCTGGGCTGATTGGCGGCGTCGTCCTGCCGCGTTCGTAGGTGGGTGGATTGTTCGACACCCGGTATAACCTCCCCCCCTGGGGAGCTTACGTTAGCTGCTGTCCACTGTGACAGGAGCTCACGGAGTTGCTGGAACTGCCTCTCGCTGCTAGCGGCTAGCTCCGCCATCTGGCGGCGCAAGTCGCTACTCGCATCAGTTCGGACTGAACTGACCGAGTCCCGACCCTCCTCACGGCGCTGCTCTTCGGGCTCCATGGCGACGTTGCGTCCCGACCTCAGGGATGCAGGCATCGTAGCTGGAGACTGCGTTGAAGGATCCGGCTCGAAGGACCAAAATGTAACCGGCGTGGGTTACGTGCGATGACTCTCAAAAATGTACACGCCTGGCCTTCTTCGGAATCTCCCAACTATGCCACCGTTGTAAGGGGTGACGTTCCAGACGGCCCCGCCGTACCGAGTTACCGAGTAAGCTGGATACGGACGGAGGTGAATGGATGTATGAGCCGGGAAGAGCGGCACTGGACCGACAAGTCAACCTCAATAGCCCTGATAAGGGCTTTCCGAAACTGGTCCGTGAATCGGTATAATGAGGCGAAGCGGTCCAGGCTGGCGGCGCGGCGAGTAGTCCAAGGAGCGGGAGCGGAGAAATGAAACACAGGTTTCAACAGTCACACCAGAACTAGTTTATTCTCTCAAAATGCGCCCTCTATATACCCGGCCGTGATCGCGTACCGCCCGACAGTGGGAAAGTACAGCCAATCAGCGGCCGGGGGAGAGAGACAGCCATATCTCTGTCTCTCTCTAATGGGCACCGGACGGGCTACACTTTCATACCGTACCGGTGCCGTTCCAACAGTTCGTTATTACATTACAATTTACAAGTTTATTTTATCAGTAATCTATTTATACAACTTAACATCTAGGCGCATTTAATATTAACATTGTCTTATTCTTTCTTATATCTAATACATTCTGTAAATACATGAGAAATCGGTAGAATCCATAGAGGCCCTTCTTCGGGCCGCATTCCGGCGGGCGACCGTTTCGCTCGCCGCCAGGCGCCTGGAATTCTTTTTCAGGGCCGCCGCACGGGGTGTGCGATCTGTCCGTAACAATATTAATAAAATATAAATCAAATAAAAGTTTTTTTGATTTGTTTTGAAGATACTCTTATATAACAGACTTTCAGCTTTAACGGATACCCCATCCCATGATTATTACGTTATATCGAGGTTTTACTTTATCTTCAACATATAATCTATTTAAACGATCATATGCTTTTTCAAAAACACAGCCTTTCAATCATTTTCATAAAACACATAAGAAGAAAAAATTCAAACGAACAAATATGTATTTTATTTTAAATTTAAGTTTTACTTGGTAAATACCACTTTTTATTAAATCTAATGTGTCACGTGTTTTGATGCATTCCGCATAATTTTCCTTATTTGAAAACGTGTTACAATAGATTTTGAGAAAGTGTGGTATTTACTGAGTAAAACTTGATTGATATTATCACAAAGTGACAGGCGAATAAAATTATGGTTAATTATAACTAATTTTCACGCCGCTTCTCGCAGAGTAGGCAGAGAGAATATAACGTCACACCAACCTGTCAAATCTGTCAAATTTACAAATGATCTCCGCCTCTTCCACATTCATGCATCTCTTCATATATACACATTATTACACCGATTCCTACGACTCATGACCTGACGAGCACTTAAAAGTATTTGAATTACTTGATCATGCCAGGTTTTCTAGCTTCTTTTACCGACCAAATTTGCCTCATTTATTTGTTTCACCATCCTTTCTTCACTCATTTGATTCACATACCCAAACCAGAAGCATCTGCAAGCAAATGCAGCAGTTGAAACATATGTAAACATATTTCTTAAAGTAAAAAATATCAATCACCCTATAGAATACCACACCCTATACAGCGCAATCCATCATCCCCTGTGATGCTTTCGGGGTTAAAAATAGTGGGAAAACATACCACATGTGGCCAAATTCTCATTTATTTTTCCCTCAGACATACGAGCTACTGTAACGAAGTTGATGTTTGTAAAAACGCCACTTTATTTATTCATTTACTAATTCATCGACTTTCAAAACATAAACATATATATTTATATATATATATATATATATATATATATATATATATATATATATATTTATTTATATAAATATATATATATAAATATATATATATATATATATATATATATATATATATATATATATATATATATATATATATATATATATATATATATATATATATATATATATATATATATATATATATATATATATATATATATATATATATATATATATATATCTTAATAAATCTATCATATAACTTTTCATGCTGCCGTTTCCTCGGGGGAGTAGACAGAGAGGATAGAACTCCACACTACTCTGCAAACATTCTTCGCCTCTTTTATCTCCTTATACATGCCCGTCGATTATTTCGACTCCTGACTCGGCCACTTGACAGCAGATGGAATAATCGGCGGGTATGTATGACGAGACGCGCGAATGAGGAAGAGGCGAAGATTTTTTGCAAATACATTTTAGTATGGAGTTAAATTATTTCTGCCTACTATTTTAGTTTAATATGTGTATGATAGAAAATTAATTTAAAATCCTTCGACCGAGCTATGTATGATTATCTGAATTTTTGACAACTGACATGTATTTGGGTTATGTGTATCTAATATACAATCTCTTGTAATGAATTCACATTGCGTAAGACCACCCAGAAAATACGATAAATAAGCCCTCATTTCATTTAAAAAAGTTAGTCACAAAAAAACATTTACAAATCATACAACGCCGAACAAGCAATAACTGAATTCAATTGACATTCTCATAAATCTGCAGGTGCGTACGTAATTATAAATTAAATTCATAATTTTTCGGAAACAATTATAGTTGAATTTTGAATTGAAGTATGTGCATAAATATTTTATTTTTTACAACATTTTGAGTTTGTCCAAATACTTATATAGATAATACAAATGTGCCCCTATATGTATAAATACATACTGGCAATACTTTTTGTGTAATGATTTTTTTAAATAAAGAAGTGACCATGCCCCACCCTTTACTTAAGTAAGAATATAAAATAGTAGTCATTTTTCTTCTTATATTTTTTTTGTGTTTTCATGTAAAACATATATTTTTTTTAAAGTTATGTTAAAGGTTATTAAAATATTTAATTCCATGTTTTTAGTTTATAATATTTATTTGGTTAAGTTTTTATTGTGGGAAGATCAAAAATCGTTGATTTAATACAAATTTTAATGCAACTGTTCGATTTCATGCGTCCATTCACCCCATATGAAAAAAAAAACTATTGAAGAAACGGTTCCCAGAATTTTTGGAATAATTGATAACATGGCTTCGTAATTATTACGACATCTATCAATTAATATTTACTACAGTATAATACAGCCTTTTTATAGTTCGTATCCGAATTACATCGGAATTCATGAATGAGTGCTTACCACATCCGTTTTGGGAGAAAGTCAATAACCACATCGAAGCAATTTTCGGTATTTCCTTTTGTATACTCTTAAATATTCAGCGTACGTAATATTACGAAACATGGGTACGATGCAACATATTAACAGTGCACAAATGTAGACAAGCCCACCTGACGAATTCAAATGCTTTTTTGACGACATCAAAAAGTTTATTTTCTTTTCATAGAAATATATTTTCTATTATTTATTGATTCGGTATTAACTTTGTGGAATGACATGATGATTATTATTTTTTAATTAAACACTTGAATATACCACTTTAATGAGTTTTATTTATATATAGGACTAGTTTCGAAAACTAACACATGTTTTCATCTTCTGGTAAAAATTAAAACTGATATAATGTTACAATGTTTTTGTGATAATGTTAATCATATATGTATGATATGTTTTAATTTTTACCACTAGATGAAAACATCTGTAAGTTTTCGAAACAAGTCGTATATATAAATAAAACTCATTAAAGTGGTATATTCAATTGTTTACTTTTAAAAATATTTATTTTCTAGATAATGAACCTGAAATAGATCGCATCATTCGGCCATGTCGTATTTGAGTGCATACTATTTTCGTTTCAAAGAAGAAAAAAAAATTGAGTAAAAAATAATAATAATATATTCTTATAACTCTTATTCGTATCCGTTGGTGCACAGGGCACTAGATCGTAAAGAAACAGTGTTATCTTGATCGTATAATACGCGAAGGAAACGTGATCAGCTCTGCACCTGAATCAGTCTTGTAAATAAAAATAACAACTGACTTACAAAAGAACTCCTACTACAGTGAATTAAATATATATATATATATATATATATATATATATATATATATATATATATATATATATATATATATATATATATATATATATATATATATATATATAAATATAAATATATATATAAATATATATATATATATATATATATATATATATATATATATATATATATATATATATATATATATATATATATATATATATATATATATATATATATATATATATTCATCTTACAAAAATAAATGCAATGTGGATGTTCAATATTAGGCCGAATTGAGAACGTTACACAAATGTATGAAGTGATCACTTAAGCCAGCCAAATGGCAGCGACAGCCCTGAAATGCTCAAACTTCCATATTTTTTAATACATTTACGATAGATGCTGCGTATCAGTCGAGACACAAATAATAGAAAATTTAAATTACTTAGAATTTCAAGATTTTAAAAACATTGACTAAATAAATTCACTTTTTTCGACGAAGCTTCCATTAAATTTCTTACGCGAATAAAGTACGATAAATCGTAGTATTGTTTATTATTCTGAGCGAAAAAACAGAGACCTGTTCGTGACGGGAAAAACGGAGCTTTTATCTATGACAAGTTTTTTTTATGACGTTTACGAAAAAATGTCCTTATTGTTTTTGTGATATTTTTTCATCGTTAGTTGTTTTTCATAAACCCACAAAAGATATAGAAAAATAGTTTCGTTAGCAGGCATGTGATTTTTTTTATAAATTATAACTATTCCTTGTACCAGAGGTTCTCAATGTGAGTTTCGCGAAATCCTAAGGATCCTTAAGTAATTTGTTATATCTTTTATATATGTTCTCATTTGACTATCATACACTTAAATTATTATAATCTGTTATAAATAAATGTAAAGTCATGAATAATTTAGAAAATTTTGAAATAAAAAAAATTATTCAGATAAAACGTTAATTAATAATATACTGTTTAAAAAATACGTCACCATTATTACTAATGTTTCCTTTTACAAAAAAATCTTGTTCCTCAACCTAACCTGACTACTATCAAGTGTTTGAAATACTTGATCATGCCAAATTTTCCTCGATCTTATTTTTCTTCTATTACCATACACATTCACCTAATTAATTTGTTTTATATTCTTTTTGACATCTCATCAAAGATGAAGAAGAATATGGAAGTCTGGGCATTTACGGGGCTGACGACCGTCATAGGCCGGTTTAAGTGATCACTTTACACACGTGTAACATTCACCAATTCTACCCATTATTGACAACCACTCTACTCAAATTCTTGGAAGTTCCAAATATATGAACCAATTTAGAAACCTTGTTCTTGAATCACTAGAACTTCACTAGAGACATCTATTGGGGAGATGTAAAGAAGCTTTATTTGGACAGACTCAAAATGTTGTAAATAATTTGTTTTACTTTATTTTCTTCACTCATTCACTTGCCCAAACCATCTCAACACACCTTTCTCAATTATA
Organism: Brachycentrus maculatus; assembly: GCF_059751285.1. NCBI lineage: Eukaryota > Metazoa > Arthropoda > Insecta > Trichoptera > Brachycentridae > Brachycentrus > Brachycentrus maculatus. Next base: position 145,548 of record NW_028281202.1, read on the forward strand.
TCGATAATGCTTATCTCTTGCATTATTTTTTTTAATTGGTCTTAGTATTTGTGATGAATCCTTCACATTTAGCTTCCCTATCCTTACTATCCCACCTGCAGACAAGCCTCTAAAAGTACAGACTTTGCGGGCTATTATTTTTTTCAAATTTATGTGGAGATGTCAAAATATTTTAATTAATTTACAAACTAATTCATGTCGTTTTGACCATTTTTAGATTTGCCGACAGATAATAC